>NC_068288.1:13216035-13276035 GCF_025860055.1 Xyrauchen texanus
AGTACTTCCATCCAGTGGAATAAAATGAGACCTTTTGCTTGAAAATAGAGGACACGTTAGACATGAACAAAATATGTATTTATTAAAAACACAATGTTATTTATTAATTATTGCAATAATTTCTTAAAATATAGGGTGTTTTCTATGGAGGCCCAAACTTGCATAAATAATAAATAAATAAATGTCTTGATAAAACAAATATAATTAGTGTTTAATTGAATTTATTCCTGAATTTATTTTTGTATGACTTTATTCCTTTATTATTTTCTATATTTATTTGTAACTTTATTTTTATTCTTTTTAACTTTTAATTATTTATTCCTTTATTTTGCATATTTTTATTTATTTATTTTTTAATTAATTTGTTATATTTATTTATTCCCACATATATTTATTTCCATATTTATATATTCCCATATATATTTATTTATTTATACATGTATGTATTTTTACTTTTCTGTATGCAACATGGAAATGAGGGAGGCGGTCCTTGCGGAGCTCCAGTGCATCATTGGTTGAGAGCTCAATAGTGCTTATCGGGAGCAGATGGACGTCCCACCTCAGCATCCTCTGAATCTGATTTTGAATATGCAGGGAACGTTTTGCAGAGAGGTTAACAATCCAGGATGTGCTTCGACATTCATACCGGCCTACAGCTCTCCTAAACCATCAATAAGCACCTCTACTGTAAATGAAACAGTCATTTGGTGCTCGGTTATCGACTTCATTCGCAAGTTGCGCAACTCTCTTGATATATGTGAAGCGTCAGCTATAGTTTTTTTAATTTTGTTTTTTTTTATAACAGAACTTATATATACATACATAAACGATCAGGGAAATGTAGCATGGTTGTATCTTTTACAATGAACAATCATATCAACAGAAAACAATATTATGGATTTGCGGACATCAAAATATGAAGTTAAACAGAAAAAAAGAAAAGGATAAGGTTAAATCATATCATTTATGAAACTTGCTCATTTTGTGGTTTTGTTGAAGAAACAGCTCCCCATTTATTTTGTGATTGTAGTATAACCAATAAATCTTGGATTGACTTAAGCTCTCATGTTTATAGTTTACAGGCGATATGGCGATGACCTGACGTCACATCAAAACAAGTCAAGAGTAATCGAGCACACGCTTCAATCTACAATAAGCCAATGGTGAGCAGGACACGCCCACATCATTATCATACAAGAGACAGATGTAAGAATAAATACAAAAATAAATAAATGTGGGAATATTTAAATATAGAAATAAATAAATGTGGGAATAAATAAATATAAAAATAAATGAATGCATAAATAAATAATAATAAACCCCCCCCCCCAAAAAAAATGAAAGAATAAAAAAGTATTAAAGAATAAAAATAAAAAGAGAAAATAATAAATAAAAAGAGAAAATAATAAATAAAGGAAAAAATGTCATACAAAAATACATTCAGGAATAACTTTCATTAAAAACGAATTATATTTGTTTTATCAAGACATTTATTCCTTTATTTATTTTCTTATTATTACATCTATTTATTTATGTATTTATTTATTATTTTTGCATGTTTTGTCCATAGTTTTCTGTAAAATGAGGCCATTTTTATGAAATTAGTCCACTGTGTGTGAACAGGGAGCATTTCAATTTGAGTGTGAAAATCTTCAGGCATCAGCCCAAAAATCCTGGGCTAGTGCAATGATGATGAAATAACCACTTTAAATGGGCTAACGACTTTTCAAGCTGTTTATCTAATATACATCTCTGTTCTCCCTCTGAATAACATGCTATTCATTTATTGCAGTTAGCATTAATGGGACTCAAACTGGACTCAAATTGTGGAAAATGTCACTTACATTAGCTTCTTCACACTGTCCCTTTCTCTCACACTCTCTGTCTCACGTAACACATTCACAAAGGTAAAGCGCTGCCCTTTGCAACTGTCCCGAGATCTACCAGTAGGGCAATTATTAAGCCTAAGGGAGTGTTACTTATTTAAGCAAGTCTGTGATAGATAAAGATTGTTTGCTGTTGTCACCCAAACTGCAAGACAATCAAATGTGTTTCCTTTGTTAATTAACATACAGCATGTCTTTATAGTGAGCACACTGAATGCCTTTTCCTGGCTGGGAGTGTCTCCTTCCCTTTACTGTCACAGAAACCTGTTGCCAATCTCATCTGTGTGGCACCCATACCTATGTGAACATATGCTTATTCAAACAAGACACCGTTGTGTCCTCGAGAGTGCTTTTCCCAAAGTAACGTATGCCCAATTGTGCCCACACAATTTTACACAAATGCACAAAAATTAATGAAAATGAATTACATTTAAATGTCCATTTAGATTAGAGTCCTCATAAGAGACATCAGCCTAACATCTTTTAAAAAGCCTCTGTTAGGACTCTGCACTTGGCACAGGGCACCTTTTATGAGTTCCCTGCCACACTCTACCAGTGTGCCCCTGATGATGGATGGCATTTCACAATAACCTGCCAGTGCTCCAATGACGTAAAGTTGTTTTGATGTTGCTAGTTGATCTTTTTTACAATGTGGTGGAAGAACCAGAGCAAGCTGTTGAAAATGTCAGCCTTGCATTATTCTTCGCACAACGTGAAAAATGAAAATAAACTGAAATAGGGATGTGGAAGGAGGAGGAGGATGGGAAGGAGAATATGAAGAAAAAAGATAAAGAAATAAGTGCTGTCTACAATTCAGTGACCTTTTGAACTGAGGTGAGAAATTGTGTTGAGGTGATGTTTCCGTCACCTCTGATATAGGACAGCAGGGATGGACCTTATTTACTGTAGCAGCCTTTTTCATTTTTGACAGGAACAGACCTTATTCGCAGTAAGGCCATCTTTAATTTTGAACATAGCTGTGAGGGATAGCCTTACAGTCTCTTCAGTTGTACTGTTGTTTAAAGTGTTTTGGGTATTTTTGCTTATGTAACATCTTTGCAAGAAATTTCAAAGAGACCAAAATAGACAAAAACTCCATAAAAACATTAGTCGTGGAAAATTATATGAGATCAATAAGCTTTACATTGTTGTGACAGTGTATAACGTAACTAAACGAATATCTTTATAAGTATAATGAAACATATTGTGATTAAATATGCACAAAACATGGACGCAGGCTTTCAAGTCATGTTCTGCAAATATTAATCTCAAGTACAATAAGGGGATAAAACAGTACGTTCAATAAAACAATGTTCTGTAAACTTTTAAACTCTCAAGAACAATATGAGGTTTATAATAAGCTCTTGCTTAATTTTCCTTGACTTAGCTCCTCTAGCCTCAATGCTAATAATAATAATAATGTTGTTTAGACTGAAAGATTAAATGTCAAAACATACCGTGAGGTCTGGAAGCATGTTCTTTTATAGCCTGAAGAACCTCTTCATCAATGGTGTCAACATCACCTCTTGTAATGTCATTAGAATCACTTTCCCCACTAGATGAAGAACCTGAAGATATAAAAATAACATCACATTCATAGTTTGCTCATGGACACATTGATGTGACTTTTCTTCCTGTATCTTGTTATGTTCTGTAGTGAGATATTAATAATATTGTGTATGCTCAAGTGTGGGTTTGCTCTGTATTAGCAAATTAATATCATACACTGAGCAAAAGTGGATCACCCTTTTTAAATTAAATCAAATATGAGCACAAAAAACAAGTAAATATTTATGGAACTCAGAAAAGGAAGCAACAGAATTTGACATACTATTGTGAGGTGAGGCAGGTGCTGCTCCAGACACTCCTGGATCACACACATCTCCCACAACTTTCTGTTGTGAATGTGGCATCAACTGAAGTTGAAGCTGCAGTGACTGAATACAAAGAGACATCCTTCTGATAGCTTCAAGTACTTTGAATATTAACAAATAAAATAGTTAGTCAAATCATTTGCGGCATTTAAGTGCAATTTGCCCTGCCTCTGCATATTTAAAATGTCAAATAAGGTATGAAACTTTGAAGATTTTATTGGTCTGATTGACCAATAATACAAATAAAGAGCTCATAAATAAATAACTCATGTAAAGACTTAAATTATAGTCACATTTCACACACAGGTTAGCCATATATATAACTTTAGCTATCGAACATATATATCTGTAAAACGCTTTACACGCCTCCGTCATTAAATCAGAAAACATGGCATTTCATATTTCATGACAATATCAAGATAACATGCTGAATGTGTTGTAGGGTCTAGCTTACTCTTTAAACTAGCTACTGTTAACATGCTACATGAATGTGTTCACATTCAGATGGAAATTCGGGATGAATTAAACGTTAGATTAGATGAACGTACCTCTCAATTAACAACTTTCTTTTTGACCACAAATCGACGTCGTCAACTCCTTGGAAGTTGGAGGTAGATGCTAGCTTGTGTCAGCTTCGTGCTTCTGACCGACCGTTATACTCTAGACCTGGCACCCGCTGCACGTGACCTGCGGCTCCTGCCTGGCCGCCCACGTCCTGCCCCTCCCCACTGATCAAAGATCAGCTCACAGACTTGAGAATTATGTTGGCATTTGTGGACAACATTAGGTTGTTTTATGTTCTATTTATCTGACCACTACCTGTTTGTTTGTGTAAATGACGAGTTTTCAGATCAAGTTGAAGTAAAGTACAGAGTGCCACAGGGCTCAGTCCTAGGTCCCCTTCTTTTCTCCTTATATATTCTTCCCCTGGGAGACATTTTCTGGCAGCATGGAATTAGTTTTTACTGTTATACAGACAATACTCAGTGTTATATTTCATTGAGACTTCAAAATTAGCAGTGTGTCTCAATTATATCAAAGACTGGATGGCTGTAATTTTCATTCTGCTCAGTTCTGACAAAAGAGAGGTACTAATTATTGGACCTAAACCATCTAACCATAAGATGCTAAATATAATTAGAAAACTTTCCTTTAAAAATCACATTTCCAATGTTTGAATGAATGAATGAACGTTACATTTATATAATGCTTTTTCACCAGCTATTGTTGGAGAGGAGAGAGTAGAGTAATAGAGCCAATAATGGAAGGGAGGCCATTATTGATGAGGCCCATTGGGGGAATTTGGTCAGGACACCGGGGTTACACCCCTGCTCTTTTTAAGAAGTGTCCTGGGATGTTTAATGACCACAGAGAATCAGGACCTGGGTTTAACATCTCATCTGAAGGATGGTGCCTTTTTTACAGTATAGTGTCCCCATTACTCTACTGGGGCATCAGGACCCACACAGACCAAGGGGTGGGCACCCCTGCTGGCCTCCCTAATAACTCTTCATGTTTGTATAAAAGCATTCTTCCACCTCAGAAATGCATTCATGACCTCAAGACTAGATTATCGCAATATTCTAGCCTATTGATCCTACGATATCAAAGCACAAAAGGGTGAAGTTTCTTTTCCTATTTGGTTCCAAAACTATGGAATAGTCTTCAGAGCAGTGTTTGGGACTCAGTCACACTCTTTCAGTTTAAGTCTAGACTAAAGATCATCTCTTCAGCCAGGCATCCACCTAATTTATCCCTCAACATTAGTGAGAAGGGTCTGGCTGCAGACTGTGGGCGATTGGAGCTCCACTCTCAAACAGGAAATACGTCACCTCCACTTCGTAAAAGTTTAGTATACTGCTTTGATATTGTGTGTGAAGATTAGGTGAGGTCACGTATATATGCGCTCGGTTAAATAAATATATATATATATATATGTGCTCGGTCGCAGTCATAGACAGTATAAGGCCGCAGTAGAGGTGACGTATATATGCGCTCTGGCGCAGTGGAGGTGACGTATTTACGCTTTTGAATGGAGCTCCACTCGCCCCGTAGTCTGCAGCCAGCCCCTATTGACATTAGTCAAGTCTGCTGGAACCGGAAACACTCATATTCTATAACTCCCGGGCTACCAGATCCTGCCCGATCCAGCTTCGGTCCAAGCTGATGTCCCATTCCCTCTGCTATGTGTCGCTGAGTGATAACTACTAATTGCAGTCTGTGCAAAACAGACAGCGAGGCACACTTTGATAATCACTGGCTGTCTCGTTTCGAAGGCTGCGTGGAAGGTAGGAGTGTCCTCCTTTAAACAAATCTTGTTTAAACGAGACGGCCTTCATAGGACAAATGGAAACGGATCGTAACATGGTTGCTATGACAGCACGCTACTCTTTAACAAGCGTGTGCTTTGAGTGAGAAGGGAACAAAGTCCCTTTAGAAGGGAATGTGAGGTAAACTTTAGGAGAGTTATAATGATGTAAAGAGAAAATAAAATGGACAGGCCTAATACAGTTGTACTTTAGCTCTAATACTTATTAATATAATTATACATATTATATACTCAAAGCCCATCTACTGAGGTACTTCAACTTGGGAATTAACATTCCTTGCATTTGAACATCATATTTACGTGCACATTGGCGTCATTCTTTTTAGACATTTCCATTGAAGCAAAGAATTGTGGGTTGTGAGTGCCCACGAAGGATACACCTCATGCATCCTCCGAATTTGCATGAAAGAAGGTTGCATTCGAAGTGTCCTACTCGCTTTTATTAAACGAGACAGCCTCATTGACGTATGCAGCCGAAAAATGCGACCTCCGGCGGACGCATCCATCCAAATGAGACACAGCCACTGACTGCATAATTTTTTGTTTTTCACAATGGAACTCACAGAGGTAGAACTGCTACCAACTCCAACCGCAAGACACGGGATAGGCCTACTTCACTGTCATCTCAGCATCTCAGTCTTAAGATGGAGTTCACCGAAAGCACACCTTGCTTACCTACGACAGCATCATCTTGGTTATAGGATGGACTACACTTTCTTAAAATAGAATAAATAGATGATAAATGAATACTAACTACAGCAAAATAAAAAGGACACTGCATCTATGTGCACTTCTGGACTTCATAGACACTTAATCACTGATTTAAGAGTTCATACAAAATCATTTTATTTTAAACATTGCCCACAAACATCAACATAAATTAGACTTGTACTACATGTATATAACTAGTGTTGCCATTATATTCATGTTGTTTCATCAAGCCTATGATGGAGTCGTCCAGACTGTGGTGATAGCGGCATGACAAGGATATTGCAGGCAAAAAGTCATTACAGGATGTATTTCTTATGAAAGTGCCCGTTTGAGAAGGCGAAAGGACATGCTCCCCCTATAAAAAATAAATAAATTTCTCACAAAGACAACATTATAACTTTTTAAGTATCTCATAAGTGCTCTATGCCATATATGTCTTATGCTACCTGTATAAATAAGAGAGAATGATGGTGTCATTCAAATCTGAAAGATATAACCATTTACTCATTAAAGGAAATCAAGAAAACATGACAATAAAGAGTGCAATTAAAAACTAGACATCCTCTTCTAAAAGATAGACAGTCAACATCTTGTCAAATATCCACTGACCTTTAGACATGTCTTGAGCAAAACACTATACTATACTACACCACGCGCACCCGTGCGCGCACGCACACGCACACACACACACACACACACGTACGTGGATACACACATAAATAAACATTTTTTATTTGCTTTATTATAATCCTCAGACTGAGGAGTATCTTCCTTTAGTGTGCACTGTGGTTGCTTGCATAGAAGGTCAGTAATCACCTGCTGCCATAAGAGCCATATGATTGGCTTGCACTGTACTCAAATACAGTGTGTCTGAGTGTGTCTATTTTATGCCCTCCATTATTTTAACTGTAATATGTCTCAAATCCTCTACCATGTCTGCCAGCTTCAATAATACACAATGACTTGTTATTGACACAGACGGGATACATATTAACACAGCAAATTCTAACATGCTAGGTGAACTTTAAACTTAATCATATTCAACCTATGTGAATTGCATTGTTTCAGGTTTTTATTTGCTTATGTGCATAAGATGTCTTTAAAGAACTGTATTGAACATTGCACTGAACTACTGTAATTGGTCTAGGGTTAGATTTTAGATACTAAAAACCTTTCCTGGGTCGTCATGTTTCGTTAAGTGCTGAAAATCCTGCTTGTACAGTCTGTAAGCGACGTTTCGCTACTCTCTCCAAAAGTTTATGCTGACATGTATTTCAAGATTTCTTGTGTAAAAAGCTCTGAGCTACCTCCAAATAAACCAGGCAGAGAGAGAGAGAGAGAGAGAGAGAGAGAGAGAGAGAGAGAGAGAGACATTGGTAACAGCCTTTGTTTTTTTCCATTCATGAACAGGTCACAGTACTCATCACGAAACCCAAATGTGTGGCCATCTGTGCTTATGTTGTTGTACTGCAATCTCTCTATTGGTGCCTGCAGGCACACACAATATTTCCATTCAGAACAGGGCACATATTGAATAAAAGCATTAAAACATAACTCCGCTTTGAACCATACTCCACCCATCCATGTTAGAGTGATCATTGCATTTGCATATCAAATATGCATATTTTTGTATTATTATGAGAGCATTCCCTTGGGCAAGTGGAAGTGAGAGGAGTCAACACAGCTTACAAAATGTTTACGTTGCTTTTGCGAGCAAAGATGATTGAACGGCATGTAAGCCCTTGTTCTGCACTTCATGTTCCTGTTCTAAAATGCTCAAAACCCCCCTAATATACATCACATGTGCTGTAAAGAATACTAGAACAGTTGACTTATTTTTTTTAAATATGTTCATGCTTGTTTATTTGTTTTTGGTAAGTGGATCAAGTGGAAAAACAAGCATTACCAATTAACCTTCGTTTTATGGTGCTACACTACTTTAATGTGTCATGAAAGCTGATTGTGCAGTGATTTTGTTGGGATACGGTGGTATCCTTGTGGCTATTTCCAATATGAGTACTTACCGTCTCATTCAATGAAGAGAGAAAATTTAATGTTGCCTGGCAACCACAAAAAGCTCATTCATTGCATTATATATATAGTGTGTAGAGTGTTGATGAAATCAGTACAGCTAAAAACACTTATTTCAAGAGATGTGCATGAAAGAGCAGATTAGCTTTACATAGTAGGGTTATTCAGAAATCGTCACCATCCACAAAAATCTAGGGGCAGTGGTGGCTCAGTGGTTGAGGCTCTGGGTTACTGACCAGATGCCACTGTTGGGCCCTTGAGCAAGGTCCTTGACCCCCACTTGTTCCAGGGGTGCAATATCATGGCTGACCCTGAACTCTGACCAAGTTCTGAAACACAGACTGCAGGATTGCCCTGTTTTCTCACATTAGAAACCCTATGAAGGAATATCTTGAGGTTATGGATGAGTTTTAGAACTGTAATCCTCACTTTAGCCAGATAATATATACAACTGGACATTTATAACTGCCCCCTACAATGGAGGATCTTACTTATAATGATGATAAACAACACTGAATGAACAGACCAGGTTAGTATAGAAAAGGATTGTTTTTAAAATGTTAACAACATTACACCTAAATCCTAGTTTTTAGCCAGCCACTGAGGGAACATTCTGTCCGACGGTGTCTTTAAAGCATCCTACACTACAAAGTGTCTTGAATCTAGGGAGGGAGATAGGTGAGGGGAGGAGAATAGGTTGCATTGGATAGGGGGAAGGGACATCAGTGGGATTCAGGGCAATACTTCCCCCTACTGTTTGAATCAAGCACTGGCGTAGATAGAAGTTTCCAAAGGATGTTTGATTTGCATTGACAGAAAGACACATAGGCCTACATCTCTACTGATAAGGCCCCGTTCCATTTGTTATTCCTTCACCAGAAGGCACAGCAAATATTTGTCAAAATGTCATCATTAGGCCTACTTTCATAGCGGTTCCAGTACACCGTTATGTCCTAGAAGTACAATATGAAAAAGCATCGGTCTATGTAATCCACAGATTTACAGTTTTGGATGGATGCACAACTGAGGTTATGATGCAGTTCTTTACAAAACCTCTATCTAATAGCTTTCCATACAGACCCTGGAAAGTGTTTAAGGTCAAGACACTTCTAGAGTGACATCCAGTGGTGGATTTGTATGACAGTAAAAACAAAAAACTTGAACATGTATTCATCAATGTTTCCATTGATCATGGTATAAATATTGGGGGGTTGTAATGGTATGTTTTGTTAATTGGGGGATACTTCCCCCCTCCACCCTAACACCCCCCCCCGGACACTCCTTTTTTAACAGTAGACACTTGCTTAATGTTATACGGTCCCGTTCTCTCTCAGCATCCTGAGATTTTTCTTTGGATGCTGAGAAGGGCTTTGACAGCATTGAGTGGGTAAACCTTTTCACTACACTTCATAAATTTGAATTTGGACAAAAATTGCTGACATGACAGTTCTTTATACTTCTCCTGTATCACCAATACGCACAATACCAATTCCGTAAATTCTATTCACCCCATGCTAGATTTAAAGCACAACAACAACACATTATTTGATCTTTTACCTTGTGAATTTAATGTTATTTATTTACACTAATTTCAAATCAGATGATTGCAACATGCTCAAAAACATTGTGACAGATGAATGTTTACCACTGTGTGACATATCATTTATTTTATTAACACTTATTAAGGGTTTGGGCACCGAAGACACAAGTTTGTTATATTTAGCAAGCCGAATTGTTCTCCATAACTCCATTATGCCGGTCTTTAGCGGTGCAATTGTACGGGACCTTAATTGCCGTATATTGCACTTGATAATGTGCACACATTCTCAGTTGGAGACAGGACTGCAGTCAGGTCAGTCTAGCACCTGCACTCTCTGCTTAAACAGCCATGCACTTTTAATCTGGACATTATGTGGTTTGATGTTGTTTTATGCACTCCTAGGGTAAAATGGTGCACCCTAGGGAGTTGGTGCCCTTCACAGACTGCGGAGTATGCGTGTAGAGAGTGGCGGTACTGGTCCTGCTGGAAAATGCTGAGACGTCCCTGGAAAAGACGCGTCTGGAAGGCAGCGTATGTTCCAATATTTTTCGGCATTAATGGTGCCCTCACAGATGTGCAAGTTTCCCATGCATAAGCACCGATACACCCCCAAACCATTACAAACACTGGCTTTTGGACCTGATGCTGATAACCCCTTGGATGGTCCTTTTCCTCTTTTGTCCAGAGAATACATCAGCTGTTTTTTCCCAATTTTTTTTTAAATGTGTACTCGTCGTACCCCTAAACATGATTCCACTGTTCTACTTTCCATCTCATATCAGACAGAGACCAGAGATGTCGATGACGCTTCTGGACAGTGTTGATGTATGGCTTCTCCTTTGCATAAATAAAGCCTCTGTGGATGCAGCGGTGAATAATGTTGACTGACAAAGTTTTACCGAAGTATTCCAGAGCCCATGTCATACAGGCAAATGATGGTTTTTAAGACAGTGACGTCTGAGGGATCCAAGATCACGCATTCAGAAGTGGTTTTCGGCATTGCCCTTTACGCACCGAGATTTGATTCCTTGATTCTTTTAACTACGTATATTGTGCACTGTAGAGGCTGGAATGCCCAAAATCCTAAACAATTTGTTTTTGGGGAACATTGTTCTCAAAATGCTGAATTATTTGCTGACACATCTTTTGGCAAGTTGGCGATACTCGACCCATCCTTGCTCTTGAAGGAATCCTTGGAGACTCCTTTTATACTTGAACACGGTTGCCTCTCCAGTTAAACATCTCCTGTTTAAGCGTGTTGCTATCATCAGATTTGAAATAAGTGTATTTAATATTTTTTATAAATGCAAAACATTAAACAATGTGTTGTTGTAGTGCTTTCAGTATAACACAGGGTGAATAGAATTTACAACCAATCCTTTTTGTATTTATTGTAGTATTATACATGCAGAAGAATTGAAACAACATGATTTGAATCTAGGATTTTCAACCTTTGCAATCCTGGAATTCTTCACCATCATAAATTAAACGGCCCAGGCATCATCATTGCTCAGAAAGGCCCTGCAGCCTGAGAAAGGCCCCTGAGCCTGATCGTCCACACAGAGTTAAAGCAGACCTCCTTGAAAGGTTTCCAAAAGACCATCAGATTTGCATGACCATCTGATTTAGCACTCTAGAATGTACAGAATGCATTTAAAGCCATTATTTATACAAGACCTAGTCTTGGTAGGTAATTCTGAAATTGCTTTGAACTGTGGTAACTTGTATAACTGACAAATTAATGATTATAGCCTGATATACCTCTTTAAAATGTGTGTAATGTTTCATCCATGTTGTATAACCAATTAATTAACCATTATGATTTTGTAACCAGGGATTTTCATGTTTTGTTACCTACACGTAAAATATCCATGAAAAAATGTCATGTTTAGTATGTAAGTGTTCGCTGGCGTATGCAGAGAAAGCTGATAACAATGAATATCATGTCTACTACTCACAAGATATAAAGCTCATTATTAAATATGCACTATTTTTGAGATTTGTAAGAATCTGAAACAAAGGACCATAAATCAATTGTCGGAAAAGACAGACCAGTTGACCATGTGACTCTGAAAAGTCACTTCTGATTGGTGCAGGACACTTTTGGGGATGCGGCCAATTTCAGTTCAAATATTTCCAAACAGGAAGAACACGCTCTCTTGCCTCTTTCTCTTCCTCTCTTCTGCCTGCACATGCTTCGTCTGGTCGCTCCGCTGACTGCCAGGTCCATGCCATGTGAGGCCCAAGGAAGCTTGGGACTCGACATCCTGAGAAAGCTTGTCGCTCTCTACGGTTTACACATCCATGAGAAGGCCTCTCTTCAAAGCCAAAATCATCATAAATAAAGACAATAACTTCAAACTTACAGAGGTCCAAAACATTGACGGAACGAACTTTCGACCAAGCACCAAGAACCAAGCAACACAAAGAACGCAAGTACATCTCCAATATTGTGCTCAAAGTGCTGGTGTATTAATTAAATAATTTGGGTAATCCAAAGGATAAATGGTTCTTAAGGTATTGTCGACAGACTCCATAAAGTTCCTTTTCACTGTACTGATCATTTATTTCACATTCTGTCACTCTTTTCACCAACCTGTCTCATGTTTATATGTGTTAGATTAAATGTATGTTTAGAATAGTAATAAAGTTTGTCTGTATTCAAAGATGATTGACTGTGGTATATTTTGATAAATAATCTCAAAAAGAGCTTTCGCTTCAAAGCTGTACCTAAATACGTGTGATATTATTTTCAATAAGCCATGAGAATAATATCACTCCAATTAATCATAATTCACTTATTAAAGCTAATTCCTTACAGTAGAAATTGTGAGCGGATACAACGAAACGTGGTATTACAATTTTCAATGGTGGAGAATCTATTAAGACAAATAATCGAGTTATTTGTCATTTATCTAATTTATAATGGTTGTCGATCACGACTAATTCCATTATACATTTCATTACCTAATAATGTACAATAAGGACAGTTTAATTTAGTTCATAGCTCACATATTTCAAGACCCTAAATTCCCGTCTAAATTTAGCATACCAAATATCTTTACATAATATGGTGTGAGAATGACGGCAATTTAACGGTTCCCTCCTAAATGTCACATATCAAATATCTTACATTATTGACATTTTCTGTAATGTCCCAAATTTTGGGGGATCTCTGATTTTGTCGAACTTCATAGGGGAACTTGACAACGATTTTTGAAAAGCATTCCACTACAGCTGTAAAATGTAATTTGTAACATATTCCATTGGATTACTCAAGGTCAGTAATGTAATCTAATACTTTGGATTACGTCTTCAGCACTGGTAGATTTTTTTCACTTGTTGTGACTATAAAAACTCAAAATACATGTTAAAAATACATTCTCTGAAAAACCCAAATATCTCATGCAGTGTTTCTAAAACATGATTAATTAAACTGATCTTGTTTTAAGGATTTTGTAGATATTTTTACAGGAAAACAATATTATCAATATTATCAACAAATTAATATTATGATTTTTGTCCTAATATCAAAGATCTTACTAGAAAAAAAGAAATTATGATCTAACGTGAATTTTCTTGATAATAAATATGATCGTGTCTGGTCACGTGTGCATGTAAAATGGCTAGAAACAGCATTTTAGCTTAGCGTAAAGCTAACAATTTACACAAGGTTTATTTCTATTTCTTCTGCTCCAAACGTACTTCAAACGGACTTCTCTGTCTGCTCGTATGAATGTCACACATCATCAGAAAGTGTTTCACTGCTGTTCAAATGCACTTTGGATCATTTATATGTTTAAATGTTTTCCATCTGAAAGAACTAAATATTAAATGAAACAAATGACAATAAAATACAAAGTAATCTCTTCAGTAATCCAATGTAACTGTATTCTAATTACCAATGATTTAAATTGTAACTGTAGTGGAATATAGTTACTTATATTTTATATATGTAATCCCATTACATGTATTCCGTTCCTCCCCAACCCTGTATATATGTTACAGTAAGTAGCTTGAGATTTATTGACAATAACACTTAATTTTGTATGATTAAAAACACACAAAATCTTACAGAAATAGATTTTTAAAAACCTCCTTTTCAAAATGGAAAAAAGGCACTTGTTTTATAGTGTCCCCAGTGGTCATACTGGGGTCAAACCATAAAATGACTGCAGACTTTCAGCCATTTCCGCAGACAGATCACTCCATCTCTAATAAGTAAATAAGTAAATATCACACAGTTTCAAAATGTCCATTTATTTTTCTTCTTTTCTGTTTTGTAAAAGAACTTAAATACTGCTCGATTTGCCTTATACACAATAATTTTCCATAAAACATTTTTTTCCTTCAAACATTTTTAAAATTAAAATTATATGCATGCAATTTTGCATTTCTAACTTTGTCAATATTCACAAAAAAAAAAGAAAAAAAAGGGCAAAATGGACAAATTTGTATTCTTTTAACTGGAGCTCATATGAAGCTGCTTTGAAACAGGAGAGAGCAAAATGACGAGGAGATGAACAACGTTCCGGTTTTACAGGGAAGATCCATCTGATTGTCTCCGGCAGCATATTCAGAGATGAAGCTTCTGTTTGGTCATGTTCAAATGGGCATCAACTGCCAAATTCCACGTTCATTCAACCTCATTATATTATTAACAAATAAGCATGCTCAATAGACAAATGCATACAGAAATACTCGTTTGAACTGCTGTCCTTAGATTTTCAGAGTTTCTTAAATTTTTTTTGTTTGTTTTTTGAAAACGCACAAACTAGCATAAATCAGTAAGGCGAGAATATGCAGGCGAGGGAATCCATGGTTTTCCAGGGCCTTGGGTCTTTAAGTTTCAGGTCTGTGTCTGAACTTCTTCCATATGCTGACGATCTACATGTCCTCTGCCAGTCCCTTTCACATTGAAAACATAAGAGAAGAAGATTGACTCTTTACGGGTTTAGTCTGTAGTCTCTGTGTATCGCTTGCTCCAGTTGGCAGGGTGGCACACAGGGTGCCATTCACTCCTAAAGAATCAGAACTAATGTGACCTGTTCATTGTATAACTACATTTAGTGTTGAGAACAAAATATCTGTTTTTTTTAGACACCAAGCACCCTTGAGAAAAGATGGATCAATCTAAATTACAATGCTTCAAAGTGCCATCATTTCAGCTTAACGATGGGCTCATAAACGATGAAAATGAATCATAAAAGGTTAATGGTTGCTAACTCTACTGAGGCCTTGATCACACTTGTTCAGCATTCCTATGAGCATCTTTTTAAGCTGTCTTCCTAACTAGAAAATAATGCCTGATAACAAATGTGTCCATGGACTAGGATGCAGTGCTCTCATGGATGGTAGGATCATGCTGAACTGCACAGATGCCTGTCTACGACGTTTGGCTGTAATATTGTGTGGCTGAATCTACAGTAGGAGTCCTGATGTTATGTGGAAATTATTTGGAAATTCTACGGCCTAACATCCAGCAGCTTTGGAAAACTCCATGATCATGGTATTTAAGACTCAATCTCTGTAACAAAAGACAGCTGGCAGTAGATTTGTGTTACATCATTGACATTTTCCATTTTGTCAGCCACTGTACTCTCTCAGGGCCTGCTTATGATGAGCAAAGATCACGCCACAAACCTATGGTCTGTCTGCTGATGTTATGCACTAATGAACGGGGAAGCATGCAATAAGGTAACATGCCGGCAATAATGACATAAAGACCAACTGAGCTTCTAATTCAGTTTTCAGGGATGCTGTATATCCCCGTAGAAACTTAGATTCTCTGATTCTCTGCCATTGCTAGCTTCATTGAATTTTTGCTTTTAAAGGCAAACCAATCATTCCATTATATTTTAAGGTAAATGGTTGCTTGGTTCGGCTTAAAACCTGCCCTTTACAACAGAATAGACAAACCAAAAATTCAACAAGCATTTTATCATGTGAAAGCATAACAACGATCAAGTTGCTGCTCCATTGCATGTTGAAAAGTCCCATTTTCCCCAGGCAAACAATTTGCCCTTGTGTAAGCAGATGGAAATGCTTTGTTCAGATGACTACCCCCCCACCCCCCCAACATAATGGAAGATGTATACAATTCTGGACAGAAGCCATCTTGGCTTGGTGGCTCTGTGGCTCAGGCTTGGAGGATTAGACAGGGCAAGGTGGCTCAGAGACGGTGTCGTGAGTCCTGGCTGTAGCTGCCTGGGGAACTGCGGTTGCGGTGGGGCTTGTAGGTGTCCTGGTAGGGGTCCTGGTAGCCCTGCTGCTCTTCCACGTAGTTGTGGTCTCGACCACTGCTGCCATGCTGCGAGCCAGAGGAGCCCCGGTTTCGTCCCTTGTGCGCTCGCTCGTTGTGGTAGTTCTCGTCTGAGGTCATCAGGTTGCGGCGTTCATTGGGGGTGGAGTGGTCTCCGGTGTGGTTGGCTTGACGTGTTTTTTGCCCTTGCTGATTCTGATGTACAAATAGCAAAAAAAGTAAGAGCCTATGATATTAGGTATTACAGTATGAGCAAAAGTAGCTTAATCACTATATACATAATGTAGCAAAACATTGGTTTTAAAGTTTTAGGCTTTTCTGCGTAATTGAAATGCATCAGAGCTGCTTTGCCGTTGTCATGACACTTAGCATGCGTAGCATGAAGTTACTATTTACGAACAAATTCTCAGCAGTGACACTTACAGGTTCTTTTGGCACCCTAAAAAGAACAGCTTTAGATTGGTGCATTTTCTGGTTTGGTATGCAGAAATACAGCAAAACAGGGTAAACTTTAATGCTAGTGAATTATTATTTTAGAATTTCCATTTGCTCCAATGGCAAAAGAAAAAATCTAGCCGGATCTCATGAACATTACGTGATCATGGCACCATTTATGCAATTTAAAATGACGTGCCTCATTACACGTTTGGCTGCAGTTTCCTAGTGAGATGTCCAGTGGGGGGTGCCAAAAGCGAGTGAAATGGTGTCGTAATCAGTCGAGGTTTTTAAGGTGAATATTAAATGGAGGTTTTAATGAGTAAAACATACCTTCCTAACTTAAAACTTTAACCTAAACCTAAACAATAGTGATCTAAAATCAAATAAGAGGTAAACAAAAGACATCCGTACGCTTAACCAACGCCTAAACCCAACCGATAGTGTCCTAAAAGCAAACACGACATGAAAAGCACATTTTCTGAAGTAACCACATCATCTCGTGCTCCTTCTGTGACGCTCTCGTTTCACCTGTCAGATTGCACGCTTGACTGGTCTAAACCATGTCCAAAATCAGATGAGCTTCCGCAAATGCCAATCATGTTGGAATAAGTGCGTAAATGTAGTTGAGTCTGTAATGGAATTAATTGTAGAAATTTGTGGAGAAGAAGAAGAAGAATAAAATTATTTAAGAGCAACATTATGATTAATCTAACTATTTGTAATTAGCCAAACAGAAACGAATTTCTTCAAAAATTCCTTTCAAGCTAAAACTTGGTAGAAAGTTACAGAGTGACATTAATTGCTGATAAGAAAGACGAGCTGATGTATATGTGCATAAACGTGTGTGTTTGTTCACCTGCAAACCGGAGATGGCAGACGTAGTGTAAGGGGCCAGGGCGGCAGGGCCAAGGTTTCTGCCCAGCAATGGGTTGAGTGGGGTGCTGCTGGAGGTGTGGGTGGCCTTCCAATATGCCTCAAGATACTCAGCCAGGTGCTCACATGCATCTTCCAACTGATTCTCATCCAAGATGATGTCAAACATCTCCTGTTATAGAGGAACTCATTTACACACAGCTATGCCATGCACAAACATTTAAAAGTATTACAACTGTATTCAAAACTATATAAAACAGTTGTTTCTTTATTCAATAGGGCAATTATAGCACATTCATTTAGTGCAATCATTTAAAAAATGACATATTTCATCATGGACTCTGACCCAATTTACTGTCCTTTTTCTCTATCATTGGGGTACCACTTAAATGTAAAGCATGCCTGCCCAGCCCAGCTGCTACTACAATGTGCCTCGCCAAACCACTTAGCGAGAGCAGGCAGCATATAATGAGTAATGAGCTGTTCAAACAAGATGCTTTAACTTGACACAGCAGCTCATGGCGCAAGACACTAAAAAACAGCGAGACGCAACGTAATGTCCCAAGATGTCCATCTGACACACGTGTATATAGAATAACAATTAAAAAATAGTGCAGACGTAATGCAAGAACGCATCCTATGTCAGCTGCACCTCACTGGATTGCTGTGGACTATAGGCCAGTGACAGGATTATGTTCAATAATATGAAATGTAACAAACAATATATTGACTTCATAAAGAGATAGATGGAAATTCTCTCATCATTTATTCACCCTCATGCCATCCCGGATATGTATAACTTTCTCTCTTCTGCAGAACACAAATTAAGATTTTTAGAATAATATCTCAGCTCTGTAGGTCCAAACAATGCAAGTGAATGGGTGCCAACATTTAGAATCTGCAAAAATCACAAAGTCAGCATAAAAATAATACTTATGACTCCGGTGGGTAAATCCATGATTTAGAAGGGATATGAAAAAGTGTGGATGAGAAACAGATCAAGAAATCTCCACCGTTAAACCAGCCCTTACCAGTAGGTGGCGATAAGCATGTAGAATGCTAATGGCCAAAAGACATGTATAGTAAAAAAGGACTTAAAGATTGATCTGTTTCTGACCCAAACTTATTATATCACTTCAGAAGATATAAATTAAACCACTGGAGTCGTATGGATTACTTTTACGCTGCCTTTATGTGATTTTTGCCGATTACAATTTCTGGTCACCATTCACTTGCATTGTATGGACCTACAGAGCTGAGATATTATTCTACAAATCTTAATTGATGACAGTCATACACATCTGGGATGGCATGAGTGAAAAGGATGGGGTGAGTAAATGATGACAGAATTTCCATTTTTGGGTGTACTATCCCTTTAAGGCACTTTTTGTTATGTCCTTTCAATGCTTTACATTTCCTCCTCATTTTTGGACTTTTGGACATTTTGAATTCAATTGACAGTACAACTGTTGAGATTTTTCCTTGTGTATGTGAGAGAGGTGACGCACCGGAGGACACTGTGCTAGTTTATCGGCTGCTACGAGCTGTACATTGAGGTGTTTACTCTGAGACTTTCCTCTGGACTTGATGAGCCTCTGAAGGACCTGCAGGAGAGATGAGTTGGTTATACACCAAGAACAATAACAGGAAAGCCATCATTTCTGTCAAATGCTGGAGTTAACATGTCTAACTTTGCAGTTTGATTGGTCTTTCTCTTATGAAACAGTAAAATTATGAAACAAGAGGGTATACTGGTACCTTTGGCGAGGACACTTTGACATGGACGATAATGGGTGAAAGTGAAGTCTTCATCAGTTGAGCGGGATGGTTGATGGTGTCTGCGTCCAGCACAACCAGCTGGAGTGAGCGAGCCAGTTCAAATATGCGCTCAATCTCACTTTGTACCTCAGCTGCACACGTATACCACACACAGAGGTAACGATATTAGTTTACAGTTGAGATGCAGTTAATGAACAACTGTTCCTTGTGTAACATTTGATTGCTGTATGTCACTTTACAGGACATTTCAGGTTCAGTGGCAGGCTGTCGAATACCACAGGAAATTATTTAAACTCATTCCCCAGTTTGTCAAAATGTTAAATGTGTGTAATGCATTTAAAGGGACAGTTCACCCAAAAATGAACACTCTCATCATTTACTCACCCACATGCCATTACAGATGTGTGTGACTTTCTTTCTATTGCAGAACACAAATGAAGAGTTTTAGAAGAATATCTCAGCTCTATAGTTTTACTCATTGCAAGTGAATGGTGGCCAAAACTTTAAAGGTCCAAAAAGATTATAAAGGCAGCATGAAAGTCATTATCCACACTCTAGTGTTTAAATCCATGTCTTAAGAAGTTACATGATAGGTGTGGGTTAAAAACAGATACACTTTTAAGTCCTTTTTTTCACTAAAAATCTAAAATTTTACTTTAACTTTCGCATTCTTCATGCATATCGCCACCTACTGAGCAAGGAGGAGAATTTACAGTAAAAAGGGCTTAAATATTGATCTGTTCTCACTCACACCTATCATATCACTACAGAAGACATGGATTAAAACACTGGAGTCTTAATCTATTAAAATTACATTTATAGTGTGTCCTATTTGGCGCTTCAAAGTTTTGGTCACCATTCACTTGCATTGTATGGACCTACGGAGATGAGATATTCTTCATAAAAAATGTGTTTGTGTTCTGCAGAAGAAAGAAAGTCACATACATCTGGGATGACATGAGGGTGAGTAAATGATGAGAGAATTAAAATATTTAGGTGAAATATCCCTTTAAAAGGGAAGCTTTTGGGACACGCGTACAGCACTGCAAAATAATGTTTAATCATCTTTTTATATATATAAATGCTGCCTAACATCTACTTTTGTGTTCCATAGAAGAAAGAAAGTCATACAGTTTTGAAACAACAACAAAAAAAAAAAAACTGAATTGAAATTTTTGGGTGAACTATCCCTTTAAGTAAAATGTAAAAATATTCCTTGACACTTCATAATGTGTGATTTGGCTCTCTGTGTGTCTTACCAAGACTGGATCTGGTATTTGAGCGCTCGATAATGGCTCTCTTGCTGGGATTATTAAGCACTGATCTCTTTGCCAGAGAGATGTCTGCCGTCACACGTGTGATCGTTATCCTAAGGCGATACATACATTTATCTGTGGTTAGCTGCAGTTCAAATCTGTGATTATAACATTCCTGCTTGTAACATTTGTAACAGAGCTTTATACATTAAGAGTAGAATCACAATACATTTAAATGACAGTTTTATCATTTATAACTCTTTATTTCACTTACCTGCCATCAAACCGATGTTTCAAGAAATCAAATAGAGCTTTCTGCATCATATCAGTTACCTGTACAAAAGATAGGAAATGTATTTGTTGTTCAGTTGTTAACCAGCAGGCATATCACCCTGTAGCACCCACTGAAGCTAATCAGGGTTTAGTCTGGTCAGTACCTGGATGGGAGACCTCTTGGGGAAAAATAAGGTTGCCGCTGGAAGAGGTATTCGGGAGGCCAGCAGGGGGTGCTCACACTGTGCTCTGTGTGGGTCCTAATGCCACAGTGACAGGGACACTATACTGTAAAAAGACACTGTCTTTTGACTCTCTGTGGGTAGGGGTGTAACACCGGTGTCCTGACCCTATTCCCCCACTGGCCGTTATCAATCATGGCCTCCTAATAAACCCTATCCATTAATTGGCTCTTTCACTCTACTCTCTCCTCTCATAGCTATCCTCACAATAGCTGGTGTGTGGTGAGAGTACTGGTGCACTATGGCTACCGTCACATCATCCAGGTGGATGCTGCACACGGGTTGTGGTTGAGGAGAGTCCCCTGTAGTGAGGCCACGTCCACACTAATAATAATAATAATAATTCCTTACATTTATATAGCGCTTTTCTAGGAACTCAAACACTTTACATAGCATAGGGATGATGATGCGATGGCAGGCATAGTGCGCCAGAACGCCCACCACACACACCAGCTATTGGTGGGGAGGAGAGAGTAGAGTGATGTAGCCAATTCAGGGATGGAGATCAATACAAGGCCATGATAGATTGGGGCCCCAATGGGGGGAATTTGGCCAGGACACCGGGATTACACCCCCTACTCTTTACGAGTGACCACATTAAAAAGTCAGGACCTCAGTTTAACATCTCATCCAAAGGACGGTACCTTTTTACAGTATAGTGTCCCCGTCACTATACTGGGGCATTAGGACTCACACAGACCGTAGGGTGAGCACCCCCTGCTGGCCTCCCTAATACCACTTCCGGCAGCAACCTTGGTTTTCCCCAAGAGGTCTCCCATCCAGGTACTGGCCAGGCTTAACCCTGCTTAGCTTTAGTGGGCAACCAGGAGAGAGCTGCAGGGCGATATGGCTGCTAGATTTGAATAGAGCTTTTTTGAAAATGCTCTCCCAAGTGGATAAATTCTGAAAATGATGACATATTTGTTGTCATGTGACGCAGTCATGTGATCATTTTCAACCAAGAGAATCAAGATGGCGCCCCGTGTTATAGCGTCGCTGTTGTGCCTGATATTCGCTTTGATAACGTTGTTAAAGATAAATATTACTTTGTACAGTTTTGACATTGCATTCCTTGAAATGTGATGGGAAGTTGACTCGGAATCGGTGTCCGACGACGGAACACGCGGACAATTGCTTTTCAGACTGTACACGCAACAGTGACTTTTGCATGTGCAGTAAGGGGATTTAAGCATTTTTAAGTGTGGACGACTAGTGAAAACGGCAATGTGGACAAAGTTTTCGACGAGTTTCCAAATGTATCCGTTTATAGTATTCATTAATTTAATTAATCCATTCATAAACGCTAAGCTGCTGTTTGAAAAAATCCTCACAACAAAGCAAATCTGCATCTAGTTACACCTTAACAAGTGCTTGTTTTCCTTAATCACTTTCTTATTCACATTGTCCAGCATCGATTCCTCCTCTTAGCCTCCTGCATGCCTTCTTTCCCACTCTGATTTCCTCCCTCCATCTTCTCTCCCCTTTCTAATTTCAAACCGTGCTCTACTTTCTAGCATTGACGTCTCCTGGACCCCGGACGGTTGTTGCCGTGGTAACACAACGGCGGAGAGGAGGAGTATGTTTTTGTTTTCTCTGTGTGAAGAGATGGAGAGACTGGAATAGATATTATATTTTGCTGGTATCAAAAACCCAAAATGTGCACAGACATACGCAGCATGAACTAAGAAAGCCAGCTTTATGGCCTTGACACAAACATTTTCTGTCATGGTCTTTTTTTATGGTGACTTTGCTAATTCACCAATAAGAACTCTCCAGAAAACCCTTTGACAAAGCATGCTGTCTATTATTAACAGAGACTCAAAGTTTAGGACGATACACCTCTGTGAGACAAGATTTCGGCATCATTTGAGACAACAGTCAGTACGTTTTCAAGCACAAGCTACGGCAGGTTTTTGCGCAGTCTTTCTCTGCCTGTCCTAGTATCCATAACACAATGCGTAATCAAATATTTGTAGAAAGGACGTCAGTTGAGGAAGTCCCGGTCTCTTGCGTCACCTCTGTCTTTCTGAGTTTGCGTGCAATGCAGAGGCCAATTGTCAGACTGGTATGATTTCAGTAGGATTAATTCATTGTTTTAGTCCGACTCAAATGCATGTAAATGATGAGTGAATTAAGGGCTTGGGAACTGTTCACATTCATTTCTTCAAAACTCACCTCATATCCTTTCAAGGATGGACCGACCAGAACCACAGGCCTCATGGAAGGCACGACATCATATGGAGTCACATATTCAGTCTGCATATGAGATCATGGGTAAACAACACAGCAGACAGATAGACACATCAATTAGCTATTATATGTTAAAGCACAGTGAATTTTCAGTTTTAGGTTTTCAAGCACAAATGGTCTTTTGAGGTCTTTTGATACATTCTCAGGAAAGTTGGGTGAAGATTCGTCCATCCTGTAGTAGACACACTTACCACTTTCTGTTTCTGTTTGCCTGTACAAAGAGAGGGAAAAGAACGAAAGTCAGAATAACGTACTGTTAAGATGTGCAAATGTGCGAAAGCGATTAAAGCCATTCGTGATTCACTGTCCCATGCTCACAAGAAGATGCTTGTTCTTTAGCCTTACGCAGGACAGTTTTGAAGTAAAATCATCCACTGATGAAATGAATTTACGATTCCTGTGAGATTCCTGTAACCCCGCCCTGATCTCCTATCGCCCCATCCCCTACAGATCATAGGCTCACCTGATGACATCACATCCCCCAAACTGGAGGAGGAACTTCCACTGGACTTACTAAAGAGATGAGCACACAAACAGAGACAGAAATAGAACAATATTAGTCTTCCTGTCCGAACACATGAGTAGACTATACTCTCTAAAATCTCTACACTTATCACCAGGCTGAGACGGAATCTGCGTGTGCAGAACATCACAGAAAGCTCTGCAGGTTTCCCCAAAAATGTACCACTTTTAATTCCATTCCATGCAGAAATGTCCTCAAAGTCGGTGCAAATAATTCTAAAAAGGTCAGTAGATTCCGTCTAGGCCTGTTTATCACTATGTGCTATAATTTCTTATTTCTAATTGTTTTTGCACAAAACCTAGTCAGACCTACATTGACTCTATGGCAATGTCCATGTGTTGTGTGACCTAGAATTGATGTTGCATAGTATATATATCTGATAGTCACCTGGATTTGAGGGTCAGTCATCCGATTTCAAACTGTTAGCTGGTGTCATGGGTCTGATACCCAGTTTTGAACAAATCCGAAATCCTAAGCAATCTCAACACATATAAATGAATGAAACCAGTCGTTCTATAGTATCAACAACCCCAAATACTAACTCGATTTAGTACCTACGTGCTGTCTTGTTGACGGCTGCTGTGTATGGTGTACGCTGGTGACGCTTTATTTCGGCTGTGTTAGAACGGTTAAAACGGTCTTTTTATGAAATACATGAAACTGTGTGAAACTGTGCAATCCAGATGCAGAAAGCACCAAATATTTACATAATACATAACCCTGAAAACAAAGAGTAATATATAGTTATGCTCCAGGAATTTGCAAACTATAACGAGCCAGAACATTTGCGTTTTTGCCAATTTCTTTATTAAAACGCAATACTATGAACCTAGCAAACTTTGACAAAACTAGCAACTATTCTTTCATAAGCACATTTCAGTGTATTTTCAGCTATCTTCTTAACAAACTTAAAGCACCTGAAGAATAATTAAAAGGCTATAAGACTGTCAATTATACACAATGTGCATTGAACAATGGAAAGGTGAAAGGGAAAAATTAGCATTTTTTTATGGTAAATGGTCTGCACTTATATAGCGCCTTTTTAACCTTAGTGATATTCAAAGCGCTTTACACTGTGACTCATTCACCCATTCACACACACACATTCATACACTAATGACAGCAGAGCTACCATGCAAGGTGCTAGCCTGCCATTGGGAGCAACTGAGGGTTCAGTGTCTTGCCCAAGGACACTTTGGCATGTGGAGTCGTGTGGGCCGGGAATCGAACCACCAACGCTGCGATTAGAGGCCGACCCGCTCTACCAACTGAGCCACAGCTGAGCCCAAAAGATAGTAGGAAAGATTTACTTAAAGATTTACAAACTTTTATTGTAAAGTGTATTCTATTCTGATATTTCATCAAGGGATGGCCCTGTACATATCCACAAAGATCTGGACAAAGCCCCCGATATTCACTGACCATAGAACTACCCCTCGTGGCATTACTGATAGTGGGTTGGGCGAGCAACCTTCGAGTACCAAGAAAGCCCAGCAGCATCTCTACTTTCTTCGAAGGCTGAGGAAAGCACATCTCCCAACCCCATCCTCACTAGATTCTATAGAGGGACTATTGAGAGCATCCTGAGCAGCTGCATCACTGCCTGGTTTGGGACTTTCACCGTTTCAGACCGCAAGACCCTGCAGAGGATAGTGAGGACAGCTGAGAAGATCATTGGGGTCTCTCTTCCCTCCATCAAAGACATTTACATAAAACACTGTATCCGCAAAGCAACCAGCATTGTGGACGACCCCACACACCCCTCACACAAACTCTTCACCGTCCTGCCGTCTGGCAAGAGGTACCGAAGCATTTGGGCCCTTCAGTTCCTTCAGTTTGTCATTCTCGTACAACAAGAAATGAGGCAAGATAAATCATGAATAAAAGTGAGCGATGACCACACATTACAATGATATATGGACATTATTGAAACTCATAATAATGTTTTAGGCTAGTTGTGTTTTCTTTTTTTGTATACCTTGATAAAAGTCATGATCAGCAGCTTAGAATATGATAGATATGCTTTGCTGTCATTTCTACTCTGTAGAATTGTAGACACGCAAATTTTAAGAGCGTATAATTAGACTTGTTCTGCTCATCAATGACTGTTTTTTGTTCAATGCAATTACTTAAAAGTTTAGCGCCAAGTACAGGAGTGAAGGCGCAACTTAAATAAATGATCAATGAACGAATCAATTAACAAATCTGAATGAATCTTTTTGGTGAACAGATTCAAAGGAATCGAGTCACTGAAACAAATCTAAATTAGCACCAATACCTTAAAGACACGAGTTCTTTAGATTACATTTTTACTGATAGTTAGGTTTAGGTTTGGGGATTAGTGTGTCGGTTAGGATATTTGGTTAATACAATATGCATTCCTGTTAACTGCATTATATTATTTTCAATTAAAAACAACTCACTTTAGAACTTCCTGGCGCCACTCTGTGGACATTTCACACTGAAGCCGGAGCTCACGAGAAGGGTATGGCTGCAGGCATTGCTACAAAAAGGGGCGGTTGAAGATATAGGGAGCCCCTTACCTAACCCTTTCCCTAAGGGTGAGTGGAAGTGACGCCCCATTTTGGAGTAACTCCGCCCTTTTTTGGAGACTCTGCCCAGCCTGCAGCTATACCTACTGTACTTGGGAGCTCACAAAAGCCCATAAGTTCAACGACACTTCCAACTTTGGCCACTGGTGGCAGTGTAATCCAATACTAGGTCTCTCATCTGGTATTCTAATGCAATAGCCTAGATTTGTGAGGTTCATGCCATCAAATATAAAATATGTGTCAAGGGTTATGACCAAGAAATCATTTGTACTAATCACATTTGGATGAACAGAAATTCTGAACACAATGTCTAAAAACTTGTTCAAACAACTTTTTATGGAGAACACTGCACCAATTTTGAACGGGCTACCACTTTGTTACCCACTGGTCTATTATCATATCACTGAATCCATGTTTTCCCAGCCCTAACATCACCTGAAATAAACCTGATTGATGACGGTTGCTTTAAATGTTTGTCAGATGTCCTTCCAGAGTAAGTCTGTGGGTCTTGGCTGGAATTAGCTAAAATATAGTAGACTAGACTTTACTTTGATAACCAATGTAACACTGTTGAAGGATGGGTAAGGAGGCGGCGAGAACCGGCTTGTCAACATAAATGATAATTTAATTAAACTCCAACCAAAAGCATAAACAAACACACACATGACGGACATGCCCGTAATTCTCTCTCTCTCGAACCATCGTCACCGGCCACCCTTATCCCTAGCGCGCCTCATCAGGCCGATTGGGGACCGAGCGCGTGATATTCCGACCCGGCCCCCCCCCTCCGCTCCACAATCAAAAGTCAGGCTCTACAAGACTACTCATCTGGTACTGCATTACTGTCACTAAGACATGAGGCTTATGAACAACAATTGAAGTAAACTGTGACAAATGTGCGATCTGGGGTCAAATTCATAGTCATAATAAGTTAACAAAGGTGATGCTCATAATAACAAAGTGTTTGATATATAAGTAACAGGAAGCAAAGCAACAAAAGAAGCAACAGATGGGAAACATTCAGTCCCGATATACAATTGAAATGCAAATCCACCACACCCTACTTCCAGAATATGATAAGCAGCGCCGTGCTCCCCGAATTATAGAGACAGAAGCAATTTTCCTTAAAATGTTCCAGGTCATTTCTGTTTTTGAAACGCACCACCCTTATTTAATGGCAATGTGTATGGAGTGGAACATTTATGGAATCATTCCAAAACTGAATTCTGGGACTTCTATCATCTCATATCCGACCATTAGACATGCAGTGACATATACTGTAGACTTAACATAGCTAATGTATTATAGATTTAACATTCTTAATATTCTCTTCATTTAAGCTTTTGCTGTACGTCATAGCAACTAAAGAGCATTTGGTTTTCTACAGATTGAAAATGGCACCAAATTGTTTTTCATCAATGGATCAAATCGACAGATTCTATAACATGCAAAAATGACTAAATGCACAGCTTAAAAATATGTAGTGATGCACTTTTTGGGAATATTCACAGAGATATCATTGCATGGTTCATTTAAAAAAGAATAGAGGAACAAGGCTTTTGTTGTTCAGAATATTTAGGACCATGAGGTTCTGGAAAATCAAATGCTCCATCAATTACGTAGGAAGGCTCTCTGTCTGCTTACCCTTGCACACGGCTTTTTTTCTGTTCCAGCTGTGCTCTGATGTGCTCCAGCTTCAGGGGGCTGGGGATAAAACCAATCTCACAGCCTTCCTTCACCAGCCTTCCAATCCACCAGTCATTATTAAACTTCTGCATATGGAACAGAGATTGGACAAAAGAAATGAAAAAGCAACTTTAGGCAATTGTTTTTAATTCACTAGTTCATTTTGAATGGTTCGGTGTAACAACTGAATTTTTAAATGCATGCATCTCAATTACTGGGAGTTTAAAAGAGTTGCATGCATCATCATTATAAGTGACCAATAAGATGGCTTTAATGTGTTTTTTTAATCATTATTATGTCTGTCAGTTTCTAGTGCGTTTGCTTTTTATTCTTGCACCTGAAGCCAACAGTACCAATCTTGATCTGTATATATTATTAGGTTGATGTGCGTTGATGTGTATAAGAGCTTTTCTCACTGAAGGTAAGGCATTTATTTGGGCTTTAGTGGGGTGGTTTATAAGGGTTACAATTTTATATTTTTAAGGGTAATCATAATAAATTTGCCATTGCAGGTGCGGTGTGGCCCTGCATAACGCTAGATGCTGTTTCTTCACATCTGTTCCTGCATCTGTTTCAGTTGGGAAAAAATACCTCATGGTAAATAACAAGTGTGAATTGTATGTTGTTCCAGAAAGGAAAACTCAACATATATTTGATAACGACTGCTTGCCAAATAAGAGCGATCTCTAACAAGTTGGGCTCAGGTGCATTCAATAATGCAGGACATTAGATCCAGATCAGGTTTTGTGATAATAATGTGGGAAATTGTACTATAAAATTTATTTAACTTAAACTTACATTTATGCCAGCACGTATAATCCACATTAAGTGCAACTGAAAGTGGAGCTGACAGGTCCAAAGATGCAAAACTAACACTGAACTTCTACCTTATCTCCAGATGTTGTTGGCTCTTTATTCATTTGACATTTAGTTTCTCCTTCTGCGCTTTCAGGAGATGACAATTTTACAACAATATCTTAAACACAATTAGGTTAAAGACTATATGACTATATCACAACAGGCATAAAACATTGAACTCAAAACGTCAACGCTTATTGTAGCTGGAGAATTATGCCTAAAAATGCTCTGATGGGCTTTCAGCACATGTAAGGGGCCGTCATGAAAATTCCACCCACAGCACAAAAACGTCATGGGAGTCCAAGTATTCATTCATTAATTCATTCAATTAAAATGGTATTTTATTATACTATATATATATATATATATATATATATATATATATATATATATATATAGAGTTTAATACAGAACATGCAAGCCAGTAGCATTGAACACTTGGACACCAGTGAAGTTTTAGCACAGTTTTTGGACTTATCAGCGAATATATTGAACTTAAATGAAACTTTACCCTGCTAAATTATATAATGCAGTCATAATGTATTGATGTTTTGTTTAAATATAATTAGTTAGAAATAATTTTACCACTCCAATTTAGGGGGGCCACACTGGGGGTGGGGCAAGGGGGGGACTTCCACAGGGGGACTTCCACCGACCCCCAAGTCATTAGTGAATCTTTCCACCAGGCCACAGTACCTCTTTGATATGCAGGAAGTCTTTTGGATCGAATGATATGGCAGTTCCTGGCACAGGCACGTCTTCATCCAGCGCACCACAATAACTGACATTAGTCTTCACGGCAAAGGCCACCGCTTTGGCCTGAAAGTTGATGTTTAAAGAAATTCAAAAGTTAGAAGCACATGAGATGATCTGTTTTATATTATCCTGGTCATTTGTGACAAGCTTTGCACAAGAGTCATTAGTTATGACCTGTAAAAATAGTATTATCTTCATATAACAAAAGTTAAATCTGATGGTATTTTAAGTCACGTCCAACATGTTTTAAAATGCATTGCAGGTGAATAGTGCTTTATGCAGATGATTTTCAAATAAAATGTAGCCTCCTATATACATGTACATGTGTTCAACATGTTATTAGTGTGCATTAGTAACATTCCATATCATCATATACATCATTAATATGTAGTAATTGTCATTTGTGTCTGCACTGACCTTTGCCCTCTCCAGCTGCAGTGTAGCCTGCTGTTCTCGCTCCTGCCGACCCTGACTACCCCCCTCCGGCCTCTCCTCCTCCAACGACACATCTGAGTCAGATGGCCTGCTAGTGTAGGAATCAGCTGAACCCTGTGAATGGAAAACAGATACCACATTATATACGTGCAGTACATACCTGATTTTAAAGGGGCATATAATGGGAAGTGTGATGTAACAACCACAAGTACAGTATATTAATGCTTGTTCAATATTTAACTTATCCCACCCAGTCGGTTTAGTCAGACTAAAGGGTAAAATGGCGCATTGTTTTAGTCTGATCTTTTAAAGTGCATGTAAACGTCCTGAGTGTGAACCAGAGACAGTATAAGAAAGGAGAAGGACCACCAATAGGAGAATGAATGGGAGAAATTGTGACGTCCTAACTGAGCCAATTGTCTTTTGATAGAGCGTGCTGACTCTAGAACGTGCATGCGCATTGACTGGACCACCCTAAAAAAATACGGATTTTAGTTACATTTAGATACCATTGTAGTCAGATGTCATTGCTGATTTGATATCTGTTATTGAATGTAATCTTGACAAATAATTTGGGACACAAAAGGAGAAATTTTAAAAAGTCTTGACATGATTTATATGCCATAATGTCAGTGAATAGTGACTCCAGTCAGTCAAGCTTGAAAAAGGACAAAAAACACCATTAAACCAAAGTAAAATGATCAATGCAACTCATGCAATATAGTCCAAGACTTATTACATTTCACACATTTATGCATTTGGCAGATGCTTTTATCCAAAGCGACTTACAGTGCCCTTATTACAGGGACAATCCCCCCGGAGCAACCTGGAGTTAAGTGTCTTACTCAAGGACACAATGGTGGTGGCTGTGGGGATCGAACCAGCAACCTTCTGATTACCAGTTATGTGCTTTAGCCCACTATGTCACCACCACTCTTTATTAGGCGATATGATCACTTTGAGTTATGAACAGATTGATACTTAAGTTGTTATTCAAACATCAAATCAAATCATATTAATAAAAGTAAAGTGCTGAAATCATAAATGGTGGCTATGTCTTGGTTTGATCATTTCTCTTCAGAAGACTTGGAGTTGTTTTGATTACTTTTTCAAAGCACTTTATTTTACAGTACTGTTGTTCTACATGTACATACTATACAATTGCAATTATTACCATGATTACTAGGTACTAACCCTAACCTGAACTCAATTTAAGTACATGTAGTTACCTAATAATACTTTCTTGGGTTAGTACACTGCAAGTATACAGAAAGTACTGTAAAATAAAGTGCAACCACTTTTTGTGTGGTTTTATTGGGGATTTAAGCTTGACAGACCGGAGTCACTATTCCCTACCATTATGGCAACTAAACCATGCTCACTGCAGTTTCTTCATATGATCACACTTGCTCATAAAACACAAGATCAGATCATCCTCTTGGGCCATCTATACTTTTTAATAGTCTAGTCATTATGCACATTGGATTTTCATTACGTTTGCAATTCTCATGTTTGCCTATTCAGACCATTGCAAACACAGGTCAGCAGAAAAGACCACCTGTACCTATTTTACTAGATAGAGCGGTCAACCCATAGAGATACATGCTCTTTAAGATAAACGAGTAATATACACCTGTGAACTAAAGGCTTTAGGTAAGCTCCTGTTCTGACTCAGGTTGCTTTGTCTTTTCTAACTGATTGATTGATCGTCCGTCTGTCCATTCAATCAATTCAATGAATATTGCTTTATTGGCATGATGATATACGTAAGTACATATTGCCAAAGCATTGCAAATAAATAAATAAAGCTAACATATACATTAATAAAATAAATAGATAAATAATGATTACAGAACAATATCACAAAACAAGAAAGGTGAGTAGGAAAACAAATGCATACAGTATAATGTAATTGTGCTCAATAGATACAGTAGAGATGCACAATAATATTAACAATTAGCTAAAGTTCTGAAACAAGTGTTGGATGTGATCAGCCATTAAAGAGGAAGTAGGTCCTTGACAAAGTACGTTTTTCGGTTAATTTTCAGTAAACAAAAATTTTGTACACAATGAATCTCTCGAGTCTGTCCATCCATCCATCTATCTGTCCACCCATCAGTCCATCCATCCATCCATCAATCCAACTATCCATTCATCCTTCCATCAATCCAACCAACCATCCATCCATCCATTCATTCATCCATTAATTAATTAATTAATTCATCAATCCAACCATCCATTCATTCATCAAATCAACCATCCATTCATTAATTACTTCACCCATCCATCCATCCATTCATTCAGCAATCCAACCATCCATCCATTCATTCATCAATTCAACCATCCATTCATTCATCAAATCAACCATCCATTCATTAATTACTTCACCCATCCATCCATCCATTCATTCAGCAATCCAACCATCCATCCATTCATTCATCAATTCAACCATCCATTCATTAATTCATTCACCCATCCATCCATCCATTCATTCTGCAATCCAACCATTCATTCATTCATTCATTCACCCATCCATACACCATCCATCCATAAATTAATCCATCCATCCATTCATCCATTCATTAATTCATCAATACAACCATCCATCCATTCATCCAACCATCCATCAATTCATCATCCATCAATTCATCTATCCATCCATCCATCCAACCATTCATTCATCCATTGATCCATCCATTCATTCATCCATTCATCCATCCAACCATCCATCCATCCAACCACCCATTCATCCATCCATTCATCCAACCATCCATCCATCCATCCACCCATTCATCCATCCATCCATCCAGTCATTCATCCATCCATCCATCCATCCATCCATCCATCCATCCATCCAACACATTCATCATCCATCCATCCATCCATCATCCATTCATTCATCCAACCATCCATCCATCCATCCATTAATTAATCCATCCATCCATCATCCATCTCATCATCCATCCATTCATCCAACCATCCATCCATCAATTAATCCATCCATCCAACCATCCATCAATCACATTCATCCATCCATCATCCATTCATTCATCCAACCATCCATTAATGAATCCATCCATCCATCCATTCATCATCCATCCATCCATCACATTCATCATCCATCATCCATTCATTCATGCAACCATCCATCCATCCATCCATCCATCCATCCATTAATTAATCCATCCATCCATTCATCCATCACATTCATCATCCATTCATTCATCCAACCATCCATCCATCCATTAATTCATCCATCCATCCATCCAACCATTCATCCATCCATCATCCATTCATTCATCCAACCATCCATTCATCCACATTCCTACCTACACTCAAAAAATGCATTTAAGATTTACGCATTTCAATTTCACACAATTTCAAACTAAATTTCAATAAAATTAAATAAATATTTATTATTTTATTAATTGAAATTGAAATGTGTACCTTAAAAATAGGCCAAGATATTTTTTTAAGTGTACCTATCTTTATCATTATCTGTCCGTCCATCTGTCATCACCTTCTAACATTAAAGTTTGTCTTGACAAAATTGTACATATGTAGTCCAATTTTGTTACTGATATTACTTTAATTAAATAGCAATGATTTTATTTTCATTAAATATCAACATCAAGATTTTAGGTTTCAATTTATATAAACGTAAAAGGGAAACTGTATATTTTAGGTGCTCTTTACTTTAGGTGCACCATTCCAGTTTTTTACAATTTGAATGACCTTTTAAATATGCATACAAATGATAAAAATAGCAAAATGCTGTTTAAAATCAATATAAACCTGACATATTAGGTTATGCCAAAGAACTTCAATTGTATAAGTTAGATCAAGTAGAAATACATCCTTGAACTAACAATTGCAGGTCATGACATTTTTTTGACGTAGTAAAACTATATTTATTAGATTTCAATTACTTTATTTATTTAGTTGTTTGAATTGTCTTTAGTTTCTATTATCCACAGATTGTGAGGGAAGTTCCTTTTACTTTTAATCTTTTTTTTTGCCAACACACAATACACTGTAAACATTTTCTTTAGTGCACAAGTGCTGCCCAAAAGATGCCCTTAATAGCTCAGTTGATATCCTGTTAGCATTCCCCATGCGATCACACATTATACATAGCCTATCTAGATAAGAATACATACCTTTGCTGCTTTCTTCTCAGGATCATGAAAAACTTCACAATACACAATCTGAACATTTTCACCTGAAATCTCCATAAAGTCCTCAGACGGATCCATCATGTTTAAAAGAGAAGAACTTGAACTAAAAACATAAACCAGCGGCACTATTGTATTCACACTTTATCCACATCGTCCTCTAATTAATGAGGAAACTGGTCAAAGTGAAGTGATGGTGTATTCTGTTAATCCAATTTGGAAACAACTTTAGCTCAAGTCAGTGAAAAGAATGATCAGGTCAATATCGCATTAGAGAGAGAGAGAGAGAGAGAGAGAGAGGAAGAGAGAGAGTGAAAAAGCCTCACAGTCGGCTAAAAAATCTCAGCATGCTGCCTATGGCGAAACACTTTTTCCCTGAAGGCAGCCGCTCCACACAAGCTTACTTCAGCAGGGACCCAATTGAGGCCGGTGAGTCCAATCACAAAACGCCTGATTCGGGAAACAAAAAATGCACAAGTTTGCTTATCTTTGGCTGCAGAAGTGATGATTCTGAGCAAAAAGCTAAAATTATAATGAATGGCTTTCATCCTCGATGTTGACGAGATAACACGGTTTTTGCAGAAGAGTGACTTTGGAGGACTAGATTCATGTATAATGTCATAAATGAGACAACAGTCGGAAATGAAGTTTAACCAAGTGGAAAAGTGTTTCTCGTGAACTAAATCAGGCTTTTATTAATCTTACAAGTTTTACATTAACATTTCAGCTGGGTTGCAATTCTAATGGCATGACGGAGCAAAAAGTATTTTAAGAGTATGTAGTGAAACTTGAAGAGTTTTTATTCTGATATAACACTTCTGGATTTACCCTTAGCAAAGATCAAAGTGCCCATTTTGTGTCTGTATGCACATATTTACATATATAAATACAGGGTTGGGAGGGTTACTTTCAAAATGTATTCCACTAAAGATTACAGAATGCTGTAAAATGTAATTTGTAACATATTCCGATAGATTACTCAAGGTCAGTAATGTAGTTCTAAATACTTTGGATTACTTCTTCAGCACTGGTAGATTTTTTTCACTTCTTTTGACTATAAAATCTAAAAATACATGTTAAAAATATATTCTCTGAAAAACCCAAATATCTTATGCAGTGTTTCTAAAACAAGATCAATCAAATTCTGATCTTGTTTTAAGGATTTTAGATATTTTAGTCACGTGTGCATGTAAAATGGCTAGAAACAGCATTTTAGCTTAGCATAAAGCTAACAATTTACACAAGGTTTATTTCTATTTCTTCTGCTCCAAACGTACTTCAAACGCACTTCTCTGTCTGCTCGTATGAATGTCACATCATCAGAAAGTGTTTCACCGCTGTTCAAATGCATTTTGGATCATTTATATGTATAAATGTTTTCCATCTGAAAGAACTAAATATTAAATGAAACAAATGACAATATAATGCAAAGTAATCTCTTCAGTAATCCAATTACTTTTTGAATGTAACTCTATTTTAATTACCAATGATTTAAATTGTAACTGTAGTGGAATACAGTTACTTATATTTTGTATTTTAAATACGTAATCATGTTACATGTATTCCGTTACTCCCCAACCCTGTATATACGTATATATAACTATTTACATGTACATCTGTATATATATATACATATACATCGCAAAACAAACAACACTTCTTGAATATTTCTTTTATCCATATTTTCAATTATTTAGTTTTTACCAATAAAAAATCTATTGTTATTTCACAATGTTTATTCTCTCTGTATCTATAGTATAGATATGTATAAATGGACTCCACACGTATGGAACAGAAAAATATAAACACAGTTGATGAGAATTAGAGTAGATTATATAGGTCTCTAAATCATCCACACACACCCCCTGATGGCCTCGAATTCATTTAAAGGCATTCAAGTGAGGCTCTGAAGCCACGTGACTCGTTATATTCTACACATCGGTGGCACTTTAAAAGCCAGACAGTAATTTATGCGTTACATTTCTACAGACTATCCAATAATAAAAAATAAAAAAATCAACTAGTGTTGGGTTCGAGTCCACCCTAGTCATGTCTGAGTCTTTAAGCAATTGAGTCAGAGTTGAGTCCGAGTCCAAAATGGGCGGAGCCAGACTCAAGGCAGAGTCCGAATGAGTCTGTCATATTTGTTGCTTTTTCCCTCCAATCAAACATAGACTAAAGAAAGTGAAAGCTGTGTTAGTCATTATTACGAGTTATTATTATTGTTATTATTTCGAATTTTTATTTAGTTTCAAATTGTCAATTCAGTTGAATTTAGATTGAAATAAAAATGATCCCTATCTCAAGAAGTAATAGTCTATACTGAGATTTCTTTCTGAACCTTGTTTCTTTATCTGCCGACCGATTTGGGAAAACACAATACATACAAATTAGCCAAAACAGTAGTGATTAGCACTCGCTGAGAAGTTACGTCTCACGAATTGAACATCTCGAACATGATTTTCGAGTTAATTTGTGGGAAACCGCACAATCCAGGGCAGTTCTGCGTGCAGCTCATGTTCCTGATGCGTTCGTGTGCGTCTCGCAGCTGCCGCCACAGACGATAAAACATAAATAAACTGATATTTGCTTGAGCGGCAGCCACGCTGGTCCGCAATCAGTCTGAAATCTTTAAATATCAACCCAAGAAAATTTCATTGAGCTCTTCTTTAACTGTAAAAACATGGAGAATAATAATTTTGAGTTATATATTTAACAGAATTGCCCTTGAAAATGTCAGAGATGTAGGCTAAAAAAGACGTGCATACGCCACCTGGTGGTTTACAATAAAAATAAAATAAACATTTAAAATAAAACGTCATAACCAACTAAATTTAACTCGTAACATCGTAGCTTCATACACAAACTCTGTTGTCAAATAATACATTTATTTATAATCTATAATTAAATTATAAACAAAACATTTCACTGCCCAAAATATCCTAATGTTTTATAGTGCGATGTGATTGAATGTTGGACAAATGCTGTAAAATAATGTATTTTAAGCAGCTCATCAATGCTTTGAAAATAGTTCATCATTAATAAAAATGTAATCTGTTTAGAGCTGCCGTCTGCTTTAGCTATAACGATTTTTCCCTCCGAATATTTAAAAGTTTACACAGTTAATTCATCAAGATATTCTGGAGCAGTTCAATCTGACAACAGTGTGTGGAGCACAAGAGACTACAGAAGCCCTAAAAAGACTTAACATCCAATATTGATACCATTTTCATGTATTTTTATTCCGATATGCTGTTTTTAGTAAACTGTGAGAGACATGATGTGGTTGAATTGACTCAATGAAGTTCTTGATTTGAAGATTTTAACCACGACGAAACCGCAATGCGAGCAACGTCTTGGCTGCACAAACGCCACATGCAATTTCACCAGTTGTCAGGTCCCGTGTCGTGTCAAACTGCCTTGTTTAGTTTCTATTACATTGGAGACATACCTGTCTTTATGTTTTTGTCGTGCCAGCCACCTCGGTAATCAATGTTATACTGTGGTCTCTGTAGTAACATTCAAGTGTATTGATGAGTGACTGATGAGTGTGCCTGTGCATGTGCGTGTGTGTGTGTATGTGCATGTTTGCTTAAACGCAGTGAAACAACTCTGGCTACGTCTATGACTTCAGGGGCTAATACAGCTGCATGCAGACAAGAGATGTGTTCATTCATTTCTGTTTTGTTCTTTTATTATCATTGCATCACAAATGTCATGGACTCGGAAATAATCCCAAGTCCCAAAGTCTCGAGTCCGAGTCAAGTCCAAGTAAAAATGCATCCGAGTTCGTGACAAGTCCAAGTCCATTAAAATTGGACTCGTGACTCGGACTCGTGTCCGAGTCCAAACTCGAGTACCCCAACTCTAAATTCAATCTTAAAGTGATGGCACATAGGCCCCACATGACTCCCATTGAAGATGCTATTTTTTTTCCCAGTTGCTTGAAATGTGCCATATGGAATAGGAGTGATTGTTCATTGGGAATGTGTGCTATTAAGAACATCTACAGAAACACACAAATAGACACAACCCTGATTATCATCTCCCAATAGTGCACCCACGGAGATCGGTGGGCTGCATCTTAGAAAATCATGGTACACTGAGTCTCACAGGCCCTGCATGTGCAGCACAGCTGAGCCAATGTTCTGACACACACACACACACACACACACACACACACACACACACACACACACACACACACACACACACACACACACACACACACACACACACACACAGCCAGTGAGAAAACACTATATATAGCAGTAGCCAATTGCAATTGAGAGAAAAATAACTCACCGCCTCCGAGTCTTCAAATCCATGCAGGTACAAATTGTCATACATGGAGGTTTGCTATTCCAAAGAGGTCCTCTAGAAGAATAGAGAAAAAAAAGAGGAGGAGGTGGTGGTGGAAATGAAGAGAGAGGGGGAGGAGGGAGCCACCACCTCCACGAAAAAAAAAAATCGATGGGGGGATGACGATCCCCTTGCTCCACAGAGGAAGAACAAGCAGGAAAAAAAGAGTGAGAGATGCCTCACGAGAAAGAGGATGGAGAGAGTGAGAGAGAAAGAGGGAAAGCAGGCCTGTGCAGACGGCTCGGCCTGCAGGATGGAGTAGATCCCTCGTTCAGCCTCCAATTCTCTCACATCCTTAGGCAGGGAGAAGCTTCCCAAAGGCTCACTGACGCGGACGTTTCATCATCTCTCAGCACAACACGCTCACACACACGGCACGGCTCTCCGCATCAGAGAGAGAGAGAGAGAGAGAGAGAACCCTTCCTCAATCTCAACCTGATGACACAGTTGACCAGCTGCGTGCTGATTGGCCAAGCAGCATTCCAGTAAGAGCTGCTGCTGACGTGTGTTCTCCTTGACTGTGAGTGTTGATGTGAGAGAGCCTCTCTCTGCTTCTTTCATTCTCTCTTTCTCCCTCTGTTATCTAATTAGAATATACAGACATTTGTTTCCCTTTATTTGATCTATGATTCGTCTTCCTTTAATTTTATTTACAAATCATTCTCCACACGTTTTGCATTTATGAATGCTGTTTTTAATCTTCCATCAAAACCTTGCTATTTTCTTGGGTACTTTCACATTCTTAAATGTAACCTAAATTTTGAGTGTGAATAAGTAGATAAAATGGTTAAAGACAGTAAGACATGAAAGTATGATATCAAATCAGCAAAAAACAAACGTCCCTTTTTCAGGACACTGTATTTTAGAGATAGTTTAGTAAATATCCAAATAACTTTACAGATCTTTATTGTAAAGGTTTAAACAATGTTTTACATGCTTGTTCAATGAACCATAAACAATTAATGAACATGCACCTGTGGAACGGTCGTTAAGATGCTAAGAGCTTACAGACGGCAATTAAGGTCACAGTTATAAAAACTTCTACTGACTCTGAAAAACAACAAAAGAAAGATACTCAGGGTCCCTGCTCTTCTGCGTGAACGTGTCTTAGGCATACTGCATAGAGGCATGAGGACTGTAGATGTGGCCAGGGCAATAAACTGCAATGTCCGTACTGGAAGGATAGCTGATCGTCCTCGCAGTGGCAGACCACGTGTAAAAACACCTGCACAGGATCGGTACATCCGAATATCACACCTGCAGGACAGGTACAGGATGGCAACAACAGCTGCCCAAGTTACACCAGGAATGCACAATCCCTCCATCAGTGCTCAGACTGTCCGCAACAGGCTGAGAGAGGCTGGACTGAGGGCTTGTTGGCCTGTTGTAAGGCAGGTCCTTACCGGACATCACCGGCAACATCGTCGCCTATTGGCACAAACCCACCTTCGCTGGACCAGACAGGACTGGCGAAAAGTGCTCTTCACTGATGAGTCGTGGTTTTGTCTCTTCAGGGGTGATGGTCGGACTTGCGATTATCATCAAAGGAATGAGCGTTACTCCGAGGCCTGTACTCTGGAGCGGGATCGATTTGGAGGTGGAGGGTCCGTCATGGGCTGGGACGGTGTGTCACAGCATCATCAGACTGAGCTTGTTGTCATTGCAGGCAATCTCAATGCTGTGCGTTACAGGGAAGACATCCTCCTCCCTCATTTGGTAATCTTCCTGCAGACTCATCCTGATATGACCCTCAAGCATGACAATGCCACCAGCCGTACTGCTCGTTCTGTGCGTGATTCCTGCAAAACAGGAATGTCAGTGTTCTGCCATGGCCAGAGAAGAGCTCGGATCTCAATCCCAATGAGCACGTCTGGGACCTGTTGGATCGTAGGATGAGGGCTAGGGCCATTCCCCCCAGAAATGTCCAGTAACATCTCACAGCAAGAACTGGCAAATCTGGTGCAGTCCATGAGGAGGAGATGCACTGCAGTACTTCATGAAGCTGGTGGCCACACCAGATACTGACTGTTACTTTTGGAAAATTCCAGAAAATGACGTCAAGCCAACTAGCTTCAGATATGAGCTGTACTGAATTGGAGGTGTATCTGTGGATGTATTTTAAGGCCAACCTTCAAACTCAGTGCCTCTTTGCTTGACATCATGGGAAAATCAAATGAAATCAGCCAAGACCTCAGAAAAACAATTGTGGACCTCCACAAGTCTGGTTCATCCTTGGGAGCAATTTCCAAACGCCTGAAGGTGCCACGTTCATCTGTACAAACAATAGTACACAAGTATAAACACCATGTGACCACGTAGCCATCATACCGCTCAGGAAGGAGACGCATTCTGTCTCATAGAGATGAACGTAGTTTGTGTGAAAAGTGCAAATCAATCCCAGAACAACAGCAAAGGACCTTGTGAAGATGCTGGAGGAAACAGGTAGACGAGTATCTAGCTCCACAGCAAAACGAGTCCTATATGGACATCACCTGAAAGGCTGCTCAGCGAGGAAGAAGCCGCTGCTCCGAAACCACCATAAAAAGCCAGACTACAGTTTGCAAGAGCACATGGGGACAAAGATCTGACTTTCTGGAGAAATGTCCTCTGGTCTGAAGAAACAAATATTGAACTGTTTGGCCATAATGACCATCGTTATGTTTGAAGGAAAAGGGTGAGGCTTGCAAGCCGAATAACACCATCCCAACAGTGAAGCATGGGGGTGCAGCATCATGTTGTGGGGGTGCTTTGCTGCAGGAAGGACTGGGGCACTTCATAAAATAGATGATGACATCATGAGGAAGGAAAATTATGTGGATATATTGAAGCAACATCTCAAGACATCAGCCAGGAAGTTGAAGCTTGGTCGCAAATAGGTCTTCCAAATGGACAATGACCCCAAGCACACCTCCAGAGTTGCGGCAGAATGGCTTAAGGACAACAAAGTCAAAGTATTGGAGTGATTTGTGGGCAGAACTGAAAAGCATGTGTGAGCAAGGAGGCAGACAAACCTGACTCAGTTACACCAGTTCTGTCAGGAGGAATGGGACAAAATTCCAGCAACTTATTGTGGGAAGCTTGTGGAAGAAACCCAAAATATTTGATCCAAGTTAAACAATTTAAAGGCAATGCTGCCAAATACTAACAAAGTGTATGTAAACTTCTGACCCACTGGAAATGTGATGAAAGAAATAAAAGCTGAAATAAATTATTCTCTCTACTATTTTTCTGACATTTCACATTCTTACAGGGAATGATTTTTACAATTTAATGTGAGGAATTGTGAAAAACTGAGTTTAAATGTATTTGGCTAAGGTGTATGTCTTTACCTGTCTCAGGATAAAACTGGTGGAGGTGGTGCTGCCGTCAGACCTTTTCAGTCGACTGCGCCGTGAATATGTTCCCCTGTTCACCTGTAGAAGGTGCAATGATGAAATCATGAATGAATTGTTTCAGATATGGATGTTCTTCACAACCACAAATCAACCATTTACAAGGGACATTTGAGATTATATTATTATTAGTACTTTTTAAAGTATTTTACAAACAAACTTATAAAGAAATTCAATAATTGATATTAGAGCTCAAGTCAGGTTCAGTATTTTGCTTAATGGCCGAGTAAAATTTGCCTGCTGAGTAACTCAAAAGATTTACTTTACATGATTAATAAACATGATATGGACTGTTTTGGTAGAGGAAACATGACCGAATGAACCAAATACATTTTAGGAGGAATGTTTGTCAAGTGCTGGCATAGTCAGTGTTGGATGTAATGGATTACTAAGTAATAAATTCCTGTAATTATATATATAAAGAAAATGTCAAGTAAGGGATTACTTATAATTTTTCAGCAATTGAATTAAAGTTACTTCCGATGTAATTGTGTTAAATACTGTATAGTCTATAGAACAATTCTATATAAACAAATTGTGAATTTAAAATATTAATTTAACGTCTAATGCTAATATATATGTTTTCTAATTTAACGCTGCCCCCTTAAATTATTTGGCAGTTCATGAATAATTTATTTGAAAGAATTAAAAGAACAGTTTCATCTGGTCGAGGTCGATAAGGGTGTTAGAAAGTAATTAGTAATAAGTAATGCAATAACTTTTCAGACAGAGTAATTAGTACACCCAAATGTTAATAGCCATATCATACTTTTCATGTGTTGTACTTGCTATAGTTTACTTCCATGTTGCTTCTTCATCAAATAGCAATGTCAAATATAAATCAATTCAATCAATAAAACAACAGCGTGACCTTGAGAAAGAAATAACAATTATAATATGTATGTGCACACGCATATGGGATACTGATAGTTCACCATCTTTGTGCAGTAAATCACTGTGATACAGCAGTAATTTGTATGACTATGGCACTCTTTAGTCTTGTAATAAAGAAATAGATATACTGTAAATGTATACAATGGAAATTATACACTAAATATATTCAAATATATGTAAATTAAAAAATAGTAATATTATATATATAAAAAAAGAAGAAAAAGAGCAACACTTTTGTATTTCTGGTCACTAATGATCCTATGCACTTTTGGTAACTAAGCAATTATAAAAAATATATATTTTGGCAATTTTGCCTTTTTTGTTGTTACACTATTTATAAGAGAAAGGTTGAGGAATACCGTCCAAAAGAGGTGTGGGCAACAACAAAAAATGGATGAGGCAAAAAGAGGGGGAATGAGGTCCCGGGTCACTAAAGACCCAAAGTATGCATTTAAGGGTTAACACTTTCTTACCCTGGCTTCCTTAAAAAAGAAACAGAGTGTCTGTGACATGGCCGTGATTTTACAAACCCGGTCCCTTATCAGGCTAATTAAGCCTCAGAGAGGGATAAAAGCCGACTGCGGATGGTGGTGCGGGAGAGAGAGAGAGTTTAAGGTCAGCTGACCATCATGTGTGTGTTTGTGTCTTTTTGTTATTATTTACGTAAAGCTGGTTCTCGCCTCCTCCTTTCCCTTAATTGCCTTTACACTGGTGCTGCAACCTGGGAAGGAGGAGGGATACGCCATAGTTCTCGCCACTACCATCCACCCCAACGGAGCAGCCGTGGCCATATACCGGGGGATGGAGGCATAGCTGCCGTCCGCAAGGGGAGAAGGGGCTCCTAACCGACCGCCTGGTGTGGTCAGGGTCGCTGCCAAGGGCGGATGAGTCCCCTACCAGCCGCTGAAATGCGGCAGGGTCCAAGACTGCCGACCGGGAGAACCACTGCCAGGGGTGAGGGAGAACCCTTATGTTTCACAAGAACGCGGCGGGTGTTCCGTCCACCAGGGGCTGGAGGACTGCCTCCGATCCGCCCGGGGAGGCGCGGCTATCGTCCGTTAGTGGGTGGAGGAGTGGCCAAGGACCAAGCTGCTAAAGGGGTGTACGTCATGCCGGGGGCTCCCCAGCCTGAGAGAACGAGGGAGGAATGTGACAGGGTGGAGTGCGGACCGGGTCGTGACTCTACACACCCGGTCCTTTATCAGGCTAATCAAGCCTCCGAGAGGGATAAAGGCCGACTGCGGAAGGTGATGCGACGAGAGAGAGATCGTTTATGGTCAGCTGACCATCATGTGTGTGTTTGTGTCTTTTGTTTAACTTTTTCAATAAACTATTATTTATATTGTCAAGCCGGTTCTAGCCTCCTCCTTGTCCATCTAAATCCCTTTACAGTGTCTATTCACACTAAGTGCAAATAGCCCATCATGTTGGCAGAGGCTATTTACACTAACTCCGCCCACCACTGCTCAGACCAAACACGAGACAGCCATGACAGAATTATTTGGGGTCAACTTCTGATCGAATAACGGCGGGCATATTTGAATTTTTCGCAATGGGGCAGAGACATTAAACTGGTTAACGGGTTAGACATTTAGTGGATTAAGAGATTGGATAACTAAGTGACCATTTGTGCTCCAATAATCTGGTGGAAACAGGATTTTACGACAAACTGCACCCCCATGTACAGCTGTAGTAGCTCTGGGTGTAACGATGGTGTGTGTGTGTGTGTGTGTGTGTGTGTGTGTGTGTGTGTGTGTTGTCACGCTGGAGATCTGGGTTCCCACCCCTTGACATACTTTTCCCCATGTCTCTACTCTTAATATTTCCTATAATACTACATATAGTAATAAATAACAGAGATTTCTCACAGTGAAGGTCGAGGAGATGAGATTTGATCCTGATAAAAGTTTTACTGTAGTAATATTGTAGTAACCGTGTGTTTTGGGATAAACTATATAGTGCTGATGTACTAATCGTGGTGTTACAACAGTAACATGTTGGTAATAGTAACCATGTTTCATTTTGTGGTTACTATGGTTACTGTAGTTAATCCATGGTTCATTTTTGTAAGGTATGGGTTGGTGTAGGGTGTCTGTGGGACACTATAAAACACTGCAGTGATGCCACTATACTGTGTGTTAGTATTTAAACAGGGGTGTAAGAGTATCTGACACTTTTTGCACTAGAGTGGAAAGAAGAAGCTTTTTGTTGCTTTTTACACTTACACCTCAAAAACAACAACTGTGCAACAGGATGTCTGAAAGAACAAGAAAGAATGAGAGCAAATGAGAATGAAAGAGAGAGGGAGAAAGGATGAGATTATGTGGAAACTGACAAAAAATAGTAACACCAACTTCAGGGCCAAATTAATTAGCCAGGTCTGATTTGTTTCTATTTTAGTGGTCTCTAGAGCTCTCTAGTAGTATTACAGTATAGACAGATTTCGTTATTTTCTAAGTCTATTAAATAGGGCCACCCAAAAGTGGGTCAATGTGCTCATTTCACAGCATTAGGGGTTGTTCGTTGTGTAGTCAGGTGCTCCAAGTATATTTTCTTCATTATTATTGTCAAAACACAATGATCCTCCATAATAAAACTTGTTACAGATATATTATGTGATTTGACAACAGATGTTTTGATTCATAATAGTGCCATACACACCCCCAATCCCCCATCCAATAAAAAAGAAGATCAAACATCAAAATCGTAGAAACTATTGAAGTGCAGCATGTGGAAAGTTTACTGAGTGTAACATCCCCCAGAAGAGTTTCACTGTATAAAGCTCACAACACACACTCTAGAGTAAGTTCTACACAAAAAGTGTTCAATGCATTTATTTATTTCTATACAATTATCCCAATAATTACTTATTTTTATCTCAATCTTAATGGTGCTCACCTGAAATATAGGCGCTTGGATGCCCTCGCCGATCTTATTCCGAATATAAATGTGTCGCGACATCTCGGCCAGCACATCGGTCCAGATCGGGGGTTGCTGGCCTGCTGGCCCGGCCCAGTGGAAGTTTGGAGGGTTTCGGACGTCTTGATCCAGCTTTGGTGGAGTGCGTGAATGTTTCCCCGTGCACGTGAAGATCCACTCTGCTCTTGTGCATCAGATGAGCCAGAAACTCGTCACAGTGTGACAGATGTCTGGTGCACGCGCACGACAGCACTGGCGCGTTCGTGAGCGTAATCAGAGCATCAGAATGTCTCTCTCTCTCTCTCTCAGATGAAAGGACAAAACACACAAATTTTGTCCTGAAGGGAGTAGATTTTGCTTGAACGTTGGAGTTTGAGGGGGGTTTATATGTTTCCATTGATCATGGTGTAAATAATGGGGGTGTTATCTCCCCCCTATCCCCCGGAATCTACGCCCCTGTGTGTCCTACAGAACTATCAAAACATTCATTCAGGCAGGTGTTACTCGGGCAGTTAAAGGAACATTTAGGGTTTAGTCAATTTAGTGTTTGTTGACATTACATCGGCATGGCAATGAAGTTGTAAAATTGGCTATAACTTTACACAGAAAAGGTTAGTAAGTTCATGTTAACATGCATATTGTTTATGTCTTTTTTGTGGTTATCAGCATTATACCACAAATTATGTCATTTGAGCTTAACTTGTATTGAACCCAGAATATTCCTTAAAAGCCATTAAGGTAAATAGGCCACCGACAATAACAAAATTTGCTCATTTCCTGAGAAATGGGTCATTGCACAGTTACTATTGCAGTTCGGAGATTCCATCAGCAGTAATAAAGTTCATGTCCAAACTCCGATAATATGATGGAACATCAAATTATGTCCCTGACAATCACTGCTTTAGCCGTTTTATAAAACAAAACTTTATGAGGTTTGTGTAAAACAATCTAAAGGTCATGGTTTATTTTTAAATTACTTTTATAATCATTATTATCAATTGTTTATAATCTAACTTGTATTAACCTAAAAAAATAAATGTCACCCCGGCAGCAGCAAACCCCCATGTGATGCTGGTGAAGATGGGGGTGCAAGATTAGGTTTGGCTGGTCTGTTGGAGTTGCGGGGAGCCAGGACACGTCTGCGATCTGTGCCCAGTGATGGAGGTGGGGCCTTTGATCCGGGTCCCCAAAACTCCACAAGACCCCCCCGATCGAGCCGGTGGGGGTGGGGGGTACATACTAAGCCTTGGTGGATTTAGGTTGTAACCAAACCTCCATTCATCAATGCTTGGTTCAAAATGGGGCATTGGATACAAAGAATCGTGTGAAGGTGAGGTGTGTTGACGGGGATATTTACGATTATCCTGCAGTGATTGTCACTCTTCTATTTCGGGGTTAAAAACTTAACAATGAGGCTGTGGTTGATTCCCGCCTCACCCATCCACTACTTTTGGGTACTAGTAGGGTGGCTTTTCCCAAATTGTTAAAGGGGTTGTGTGTGAATGGGTGCTGTAATACAGTGGGACGTTGTGGGGTGTGCAATGCCCTGATGGGGGAGGTGGAGCCTGAGCCGTGTATGTCAGCTCTGCATCAGGATGACGTAAGGGAGGGGGAGGCCTTGGCTTCCCCAGCCCTTAGGGGAATTCCCGCTGGAGATTTATCTGTAGCAGACACTAGACGAGACTATTAAGCACGCGTTTTACCAAGTGAGACTCATTGATGGTCAACGCCTTCTGACATGCATTGCACTAACATATCTGTATTTTTCAATTATAAACGATTGCTTGTATCGAGTGACACAGGACGCTCAGACAAAAGAAGATACAACCCAGTTGTTAGTGCCAAGGAGCCATTGGGAAATGTTGTTCCAGGCGGCTCATCATAGTCTGATGGCAGGTCACTTGGGATGGGGAAAACACTAATCTCTCTCATGGCCCGTTTCTATTGGCCGTGCATTCACAGGGATGTTAGCCGTTGGTGTGGGACATGCCACGAATGTCAGCTGGTGAATATGCCGGCCACTCCAAAAGTGCCATTGCGCCCTCTTCCATTGATTGAGGTTCCCTTTGAAAGAGTTGGCATGGATCTCGTCGGGCCATTAGAATGGTCAGCACTTGGGCATTGCTTTGTGTTGGTTCTGGTGGACTATGCAACATGATACCCAAAAGCAGGCACTCTTCAGAATAATCTCCCGAGTGGGGATTCCGAAATAAATCCTCACTGATCAGGGAACTACTTTCATGTCACATACACTAAGTGAGCTGTACTAATTATTGGGTTTTAAATCTATTTGGACAAGCGTGTACCATCCACAAATGGACGGCTTGGTCGAATGATTTAATAAGACGTTAAAAAATATGATTCATAAGTTTGTGCACTCGGAATTGGGATAAGTGGCTCAAACCTGTTATTTGCAGTGCAAGAGGTTCCGCAAGCCTCCACAGGGTTTTCCCTGCTTGAATTGTTATATGGGCGTAAGCCTCGTGGTGTCTTAGACTTCAAAAAGGAAAATTGTTAGGAGGGACCTTCACAGAGTAAAAATGTAATTCAATACGTTGTTGACCGGAGAGCAAAACTCCACAAACTGGGGTGACTCTCACAGGAGAATTTGCTACAGGCACAAGAACGTCAGCCATGGCTGTATAACAGGGGAGCTCAGCTACGGGAGTTTGCACAGGGAGATAAAGTACTTATATTACTACCCAGATTGAGTTCTAAATTACTCGCAAAGTGGCAAGGGCCCTGTGAGATCACATGGCGAGTTGGGGAAGTCGATTCTGAGGTAGTGCATATGGATAGAGGCGAGACTCGTCAAATTTACCACCTCAATCTACTAAAACCATGGAGAGAGGCAGTCCCCGTATCCTTAGCAACAGTAGTTCCATAGAGGGAGAAGCCTGGCCACCTCATTGGCCCCTCCAAATAGCCGCAACCCCCCCCATCCAGTGGAATTTCTTGGCCACCACAGACTGCTCAATGGCCCCTGCCCGACCATCCCTGCTTAGCGCATGCTTGCACAAATATACCAAATCCTGCCCATTGGCTTATCGATTAGTGTCGCCCTAGCTCTCTTAAAACAAGGCTCTATCTCCAAAAAACCTTTACCACGTGGAAGCCACGTAGAGATTAATGCAATAAGACCGCATGGGCACAGTAACAAAAGTCCTGTCTGGATAGGTGAACTTGTAATGCTACATATTTATTTATTATATAAACAACTTGGAGTCACTTGGGTGACTCCAATTATTGAGACACACTTGCCTTGAAATTCCTATGGTGCTTCAAAGAACTTGAGGTGGCTTCACTTGTCTTCTGCCAACAGATGCTACTTTCAGAGAACTTTTTACTCTCCAAACAAGCATACAGCCAACTCACGAACCTTGTACATGCATGGCTCAATTGATTTCTTTGCTTTACCTAAATTACTGAAAAAAACCAATGAGCTGTCTCACTGATTGTGGTCAGTTTCTTTTTTGGGGGGGTCTACTCCTCTTTATTAAACTAAAGCATTTCAGTTGACTATTCCTGTTTTTTGGACCATTTTGTCAGGATGGCTTGGAGGAAGGTGAGGACTCAAACACAAATATGTAGCTTTATTAAACAAAACTACCCAAAAGGGAACTCCACAGTCCAAGGTTGGTGAAATGCAGAGCAGCTGGGCTGGAAAAACAGGGCTAGAACCAAAAGGACAGACACCTAACATGATAAAAACACAACAAACACAAGACAGATAACACTGGGAGGTTAAATAGGGAAGGAAATGAGGAGAGTAACAAGTGAGAGCAGGTGGAACAGATAATAAGGTTGAAGACTGAACTGACAGGAGTGCACATGGCAATGAGAAAAACACAACAAAGCCATGTGCACTCACACAATACTAGTGTCAGGATCCAGCCACACAGCTATAAACAAGACCAACGAAGTGGCAGGGTCCGGACACTAGAACCACAAGACAAAACAAACACAAAAAACAGGTGCCAGGTCCTGACACTGAAGAAAAACACTTATCTGGAGTGTCGGGAACCTGACACATTTTCTTTTTGCATAACCCAACTGCAACTGTTACATTACAGACAGATTCCCTGACATTCTGCTGTAGTATGTAATCACACAACTTAGAACTCAATAACTCCAAATGGAATGTTTTGGTGATAATATGCAGCGGTTTTTCTACATAGATAAAACTGTTCATTTACCCCAATTTGATCATAAGGAACTTGGCGGCTTGACACCCTTAGGAGAGTTGAGGTCATATATAACAGTGATTTCACCTCTGTAGCTCATTTCGGATTGGTTAAATGAATGATGTTACAGCAGACCCAGTTACAACACCCCTCTACTTATTATAAAAAGAGACACAAAATGGTTGTGAATGGTATTGTATATCACAAAAAATACATTGTAGAAATGTCACCATTTTATAGATGATTAGTGCCAGTGCTGATATAGTTTTTTCTTGGGACAACCAAACTCATTTCATTTTAAATCAAAATGGCAAACATTTTATTTCATAACAGCATATAAAATTAAATGCAGACATAGGCTAAGAACAGTGTGTGTGTGTGTGTGTGTGTGTGTGTGTGTTGTCACTAAAACTCTGGCAAATGTCGGCCTATACAATGTCCCATTTTATGCAATATTTCCTGGTCCTTTAATAGAATATGATGGAGTGGTGTAGTGGTGGTGGCATAGTGGGCTAAAGCACATAACTGTTAATCGGAAGGTTGCTGGTTTGATGCCCACAGCCAACACCATTGTGTCCTTGAGTAAGACACTGTGGCAGGGCTCTCCTCCGCCATTGGCAGCGGCTCCATCGCTCCAGGCGGTCCAGTCCCCACTCGCCTCGCAGACAGCGGCCGTTCACCACGTCCGGGCGGTCGGTCTACTCCCTCCCCCTTTGGATGGCAGCGGCGCTCCCCTGGGTGGACGGCAGTGTCGAGGACTCCGTGACGGTCATCCCTCCTCCTTCCCGGGCTTCGGCACCAGTATAAGGGGGATCAATGGGAAGGAGGTGGCTTGATAATACAAATAATATTTTAATGAATAACTTAAAAGACACAAACACACATGATGGACATGTCCGTAAACTATCTCTCTCTCCCGCACAATCCTCCACAGGAGGCATAATTAACCTGATAAGGGACCGGGGGTGTATAATCACGACCCGGCCCCGCCCTCCGCCCTGCCACAGGCACTTAACTCCAGGTTGCTCCGGAGGGATTGTCCCTGTAATAAGGGCACTGTAAGTCTCATTGGATAAAAGCGTCTGCCAAATGCATAAATGTGTGAAATGTGTTAATATACAATACTGTGTAAAAGATTTAGGCACTTGTGAAAAACTTTCAAAGTGAGGATTTCTTACAAAAATAATGGCATCAAAAGTTTTCAATAATCATTTAACGTCATACAAAGTCCAGTAAACAGAAAAAGAGCAAAATCAATGTTCGGTGTGAACACTTTTGCCTTCAAACCATCACCAATTTTCCTAGATACATCTGGACACAGTTTTTCTTGTTTGTTGGCAGACAAGATGTTACAAGCTTCTTGGAGATTTTGCCACAGTTCTTTTATTTATTGCCATCTGTTGCAGGGCTCCCTGTTCTTCTATTCTATTTGCTAAATGAATGTTTGTGAGTATGAAATGCATATTTCCTATTGACACACTAAAGTAGCAGATATAAATAACCATCTTAAGACAAATGCTTTTGGGAAACATCTTATGTGCCTAAGACTTTTGCACAGTACTGTATATATACGTAAAACCCCTGTGTAGGTTACAAATCAAATGATTATAATCATTCAAAAGCGAAGACCATATAAAATGTATAATATCTTAGTTTTTTTGGCCTCATAAATCTTTAAAATACACAAACTGGAGGTAATTTATGTGAGTGATTTTACCCCAGTCGCTATGACGATAGTTACAACACCCACTTATTATACAAATGACACAATGGATGTCAGTGGTCTTATTCTCTCTTTAATGGCATCAGATATTGATGACAGCATTTTAATACAGCACAACTCGTAATATATCTAAGAGGGCATCATAAAAGTTCAGTACCATAAAAAGAAATAAATACAAATCAATATCAATCCAAATATCTGTAAGCATAACTCTCTTAAATAATGTTTTGTAAACATACAATAATTGAAACAAGTGTAAAAAAGGTGATATGCACACAAAAGAATTACCTGTGACAAATAAAAAAATGTGCACACACGCTACGTGTAACAATCACAATTTACAGTCTAACTGTTACGTGCCAGCTGCCGTTGATACAGCATACAGGTGATTGGTATATGTAAGCAATGCACTGTCTGTGGCAAAATCTCCCTCAACATGCTGATATGGCATTCATGAATGCACTTATAACAAGTATAGCACAAAACAACATCCGTTAGAGCCAATGTACTCAAGAATATTGTGTCTAGAACCTCGGTCATTCCTCTGACAAAATAAAAGTCCCGGGAGTCGTTGCTGCCAGCAGATCACAGGGATGCACTGACCTCACTTGGCCTTAATCATTTTCTCTGTTGGTCCATAATAGAAACTTGTCAGTAGCCTAATTATGTTGCTTGAAGAGAGTCAATGGGGCATACTTTTCCTATTAGACAATCTTACGAGTTCAAGATTCTGAGAGGATGGACTGTGCATGATTAGTTTGGATAAATATAATATGTTTAAAATGGCTAAAAGCACAGAACATTTATAAAGAAACAAATGGCATGATTTATTTCCCAGCAGTTCCTTTGCTATTTAAAGGATGGAACAGGAAACCAGTGAAGTCATGCCACATGTGTCGAGACAGCAGGACCAGGCAGGACCAGGAGAAAGAAACAACAACAAATAAACAAACATTAAACAAAACACGAGCATTGCACACATGGGATATACAGAGAGGAAGAGTCAGCGAGAAGTCTAATGAGGGATTGATGATGATGTAATAGAAGGCCTATGCTTGCTAAACAACCCACTGAATGCTCTAGAAGGCCAAGAGTATGAAATAGAGCATAAACGACTAAACCTTTCATTATGCACCAAGTAAAGGACTAAAAGCCTAAACTGTGCACTACAGAGGGCCAATATGATAAATTGCAGCATGACTTCATGTAGTACAAACTCTATGTGGTCTTTACAGATATTGAGCTTGTGAAAGAGAACTAATCAGATACAGTATTGGTTAGATTTTCACTAGCTTGAAATGGAAATGTATAATACTGTCCATCAAAGCAAATTGAAAAGAGCAGATTTGACTGTTTTACTACAGCTTAGGTTGAAGAGGATGGCAATGGTACTCAACAACTGCTTCAGGTATTTTAACTTTGAGGTCTTCTACATCATGATTAGTGATCTTACAGCATTACATGAAACCACGAGTCATTTCATCAAGTCTCCACTTTTCCAAAAGTGCCATCAGGAGGTCTGTAATGTCTAGGAAAGGCCTTCAGCTGCAAAGAGTTAAAGGCATACTTGCGACATCCAACGTTCTTCGTGGTATTCTCGCGGCGGCAGCCCTCACTGGCGGGGGAAAGCGGTGCGGTTGAGTATGGAAAAGCAAGTGGGGAAAACAAACAGAAAAACAACATGAAGCTGTGTTTTGAAACCACAAGCAAAAATGAACCACAGCCACAAAAGATGACAGCACACACAGTATTTCAGCAGTGTTATGAGCATGAGTAAGATAAACACCAATAAAAATAGCATAAACATAACAACAAACAAAACACCACAAAAAGAGTCCATATAAGCCAATGACCTCTTTACTGCAACACCAACCATCAGGGTTCAAAATAAATAAATACTACTATCAATTATCTATGTATATATATATATATATATATATATATATATATATATCTATATCTCTATAATATACTATAATATTATCTATAATTCATAAACAGTGCCCCCAAAAGTATTTGGACACTTTTGGACACTTAAATCACACTTAAAAATGTCTGAAAGTCATTGCATTAGATATAAAAATAACAAACATAGGTGCAAGTTCGAGATTTTCTCCCAATTTTTGCAATGACTTTTAAGGCAACTACTGTCTCAAAGTAGTTTTTAGTAGATGTATAAATTCATACAGGTGTCCTAGAGGAGTAACCACAGTTTATAACATTAAATATGGACATGCTTCACTAATGTTTGACAACCAGAAAGTTTGAAAATGATATATATTGTTTTATAATAACTCTCTTTGTGAAATGTATACCTTAAAAAGTGTGCTTTTTATACACAAATAAATATATGTGTGTGTGTATGTATATGTACATCCATACAAACATATACATACAGTAGAGATATATATATATATATATACATACACACACACACACTGGTGGCCAAAGGTTTGGATTAATACACAGATTTTGTTGTTTTGGAAGAAAATTGGTACTTTAATTCACCAAAGTGGCATTCAGCTGATCACAAAGTATATTCAGGACATTACTGATGTAAAATAACAGCACCATCACTATTTAAAAAAAGTAATTTTTTATCATATCTGGACAGCAGCATCACTCCAACAGCTTATCCTTGAGAAATCATGATAAACTGATCATTTGATACTAGAAAATCACTTTCCATTATATCAAACACAGCTGAAAGATGTTTGGTTTGTTAAATGAAGCTTAACTTTATCTTTGTGTTTGTTTTTGAGTTGCCACAGTGTGCAACAGACTGACATGTCTTAAGGTCAATATTAGGTCAAAAATGGCAAAATTCTCCAGAAACTGGTCAGTCAATCATTGATTTGAGGAATGAAGGCTGTAAAATGCTTGAAACTGCCACAAAACTGCAGATTTCATCCAAAGGTGTAACTACAGTCTTCAAAGACAAAGCAAAACTGACTCTAACAAGAACAGAAAGAGATGTGGAAGACCAGATGTGCAACTAAACAAGAGGATAAGTACATCAGAGTCTCTAGTTTGAGAAATAGACGCCTCACATGTCCTCCGCTGACAGCTTCATTGAATTCTACCCGCTCAACACCAGTTTCATGTACAACAGTAAAGAGAAGACTCAGGAGGCCTTATGGGAAGAACTGGCAAAGAAAAAGACACTTTTGAAACAGAAAAACAAAAAGAAAAGGTTCGAGTGGGCAAAGAAACACAGACATTGGACAACAGATAATTGGAAAAGAGTGTTGCGGATCTGAACCCCATTGAGCTTATGTGGGATCAGCTAGACTGTAAGGTGTGTGAGAAGTGCCCGACAAGACAGACACATCTATGGCAAGTGCTAGAGAAAGTGTGGGGTGAAAGGTCACCTGAGTATCTGGACAAACTGACAGCTAGAATATCAAGGATCTGCAAAACTGTCATTGCTGCACGTGGAGGATGTTTTTCGGCTTGTAATAGTAATTTTTCACGTTATTAATGTCCTGAATATACGTTGTGATCAGTTGAATGCCACATTGGGGAATGAAAGTACCAATTTCTTTCCATAAGAGCAAAATCTGTACATTATTCCAAACCAGTATATATATATATATATATACACACACACATGCATTAGATATTTTTCTTATACAGCACAATTCAAAGTGTCCAAACACCTTATTGGGCTACTGTATATGGGAAAACAATTATCTATGTCCTATTGAAATCCCAAAAATGTTATTTCATTGTCTTAAAATGTTTATTCATATAAAATGTTGGTTCTTTCAAAAATGTGCTTACTCAAATCTGAACAATAAATAAACTCATTACAACATCCTTAACAAGCCTCAATTGATATAAATCAGCAGAGAATGGACTATTGTATTGGTCGAGAGTTTTAACAGTTTATCCCCTAATATTAGTCTTTCTTCAGCGTAGAGGACATATTTCATTTGACATGAATGTAATTGGGGCTGCATGTGAGGGATGGAAGTACAGCACGTTCAGGAGTGGTTCTGTTGGGATCAAGAGATTTGCATCATCATGGTGCGCTCACTCTGTATGATTACCCTTTATATGTTCAGGAGCAACATGAGGTAGAGCTATGAAATCTAGAGATCAATGCTATGATCTTATATTATTCAAATATTGCTAACAAAATATACTTAACGTATTGAAATAACATCTAAAAATGTAGATACATTACATTATAATTGGAAGAATAAAACAAGACTCTCTAAAACCAGCACAAAGCCTCAAGAAAACCATCTACTGACGTGATCCTATTCTTCAATCATGCAAACCTAACCAGTCCACGAAACATATTCACCAACACACGCCACTGATTCAAACCTCGTCTTAAAACCAATGATCAAACCTTCACAACGTAACAAACTGAGAGCTAATCTTAAATTCTATTCTTCAAACCTCTTCAGGACATTCATTATCTTCTAAAGTATGAGACCTCAAATTCAGATCAGTCGCCAAAACTTGTTCTCCAACTTAAAGAGACTTAATCAACTTCTTCAAACCGTTAGGAACATTATCCAGAGGTATGTTTCGAGTCTGGAGGTCATCTCTGGGGCTTTTAAGTAAACTGACTTCGTTTATCTAACGTCCGCAACATCAATATATTGAACCCCTTCAGCTCCGGGGAATAACTGAATATGACTTCCAAAATGGAGATATTTTGGGAACGTCAGTCAGATGAAACGCTTGTCTGTAGCCTGGCGAAGATTATTTTGTGATGGCAGCTCTGTTGCGCGTGTAAGCTGGAAAAAAGATCATATGCACTAATTTGGCACACAGAGATGAAGGATTAAACTGTGAGTCCTGTTAAATAATACAATTTCCAATCGTAACAGTGCATAATGGCACACAACATGAAGAAGGAAAGAATTCTGAAGCTTTGTAGCCTGAATATCATGACTAAAAAAAAACAAAGGGTTCATTTATATTTGGCAAAAGCAGATACATTCCATTCATCAGTCCTGCATAAGTTACTTCTAAACCGTCTAAACAGATACATCTTAAAAGGAAGGTTCCAGATCCAATGCAAGTAGAAAATCGACAGAATCGGAGGCATGCTGTTGATTACCACAGACAACTCTTTTGGGTCGTTCCTCAATTTGTGGGAACAAACTTGCATTGACAGTATGAAACTTACAAAGGAAGTCTATGTGGCAAGGTATAGCACTGGAACAAATGTTCACATACACACAGTTTCGAAAGTATGGCCAAAAGACTAAACCCATTTAATCCCGTTTGTTTTCCCAGTTTAGTGAAGACATGTATCTTCTCAGAGAGCCCAATGACACTAACTACATGCCTTTCCTAAAAATGTTCATTAAAATGAAAGTTAAAGTGTGTGGTTAAAACCAGTGGGAAATATGTGCCCTTAAAGAGGAGTCGGAAATATCCTGATTCCAAGTTCCGAGCACATGAATCACCCCGCAAAGATGCTGAAGACGTATCGCACTTTATATTTTGTGAAAGTTTGCAAATTGCCTTTCCGAATGTGCTTGTTAGCTGATTCCACGGCTAATGCAGCTATAGTTAGCATTGTCAATGATTGTATTCACGGAGACCAGATATACATATATATATATATATATATATATTAGGGATGTCGATTTAATGCGTTAATTCAGTGTGATTAATTTGACCAAAAATAACGCGTTAAAAAAAATGTACGCAATTAATCGCAATGCCCCCGGACCGTAATAAGGAAGAGTCCTGAGAAATGCAAGCTTGTAGTACCACCTGTTTACTCCAGAGGGCAGTAAGTGAAACTTCAGCTGTATGAGCAACACACAGTTTATACAGTGAAGAAACACTTCAGCAGAACAACACAAACATGCGTTACATTCTTGCATTCAAAACACTTGATGGAGCGCAAATCCGAACTAAGGGATCTCAAGATGTGTTTAAAGATTGAGTATTAAATTATATTTAGCTTGAAACAGTGACCTAAACATTTTATGTTTATGATGCAACATACCCGAGACGCGACACAAGCATGTCTGACGCAGGTGTACATTGACGGTCCTTAAACAAGCCCTCATAATAAATCTCCAACTGATTGATAAATTCACTTGTGTAATGGATTACTGTGAACTGTGTGTCAATGATTGACTCATGATCAATAATATGGTAGTAAACAATACACTGTATTCTAAAGCCGCTTTTATATTGTCTTATCAATGATTAACTCGTCTGTTAACTATGTTTAATTTTTTCATCATTATATATTGAATTATTTTTATATGAGGGGCTTTCTCATATTTAACTATATGCGATTAATTAATCGGTACACCATGTAATTAATTCGATTAAAAATGTTAATCGATTGACAGCCCTAATATATAAATATTCATACAGATATGGCTGAACTCCAGTATTTACGCTGTCAGTCATATTGGTTCTGATTTGTTGTTGCTGTAGTAACCGAAGGCACAGCCCTCTTCTGGAAAGTGGGCGGGAAGCAGCAGCTCATCTGCATTTAAAGAGACACTCACGAAAACAGCGTGTTTTTAATTCCACCCAAAAAAAGGCATTTATAACATGGTATAATAAATGATCCGTGGGGTATTTTGAGCTGAAACTTCACAGACACATTCTGGGGAAACCTGAGGCTTATTTTACATCTTATAAAAAGAGGCATAATAGGTCTCCTTTAAAACATGTTTTTACTGACTTGCAATTGTGGGGAATAAGGGAATGTTAAGCCAAGAAAATTGCATATTTCTTTTCAATTGGCTTTTTTAAATGTATTTATTGTTACAAAAAAAAATCTGAAATCTGCAATTTTATAATGCGACTCAATCAGTCGCTCTGTGGGTCTCAATTGTGACCGCCTGCATATTTATTTGTCCTGTGAGCCTGAGAAATCTTACTATAAAATGTTGTAATAGACCCTTTAAACATAATATGCAGCAACTATGGTAGTTTTACTTGCTTTCTTTTATGGAGTTTGGACACAGACGTCATCTTTCAGAGGGACACGGTACAAACAAATGCTGGCTCTGGTCATGTGACTATTTGCACCATCCCTGTAAAAATGGTCACATGGGATTGAGACAGTTCGCACTTTCATTTAAAGGTGACACTTCTATGTAAATACACAAACAAGTGTTCAAATTCCAAATGAAATGTCTGTAATTAATGTAACGGTTGAGATTAAATGAGTTTAAACACTATACTGTACATGCTAACATGATACTAGTGGGACAGAATCGCTTAGCGGTGCATAATTAACACGACCATGTTTGTTTTTTTGCTTTTATAACTTCCAATGCCCCGAAGACTTCCATGCATGCACATTTTAGGAGTGAGGGATGACAATTATTGTCTGTAGTAATCATGTCATAGATGCTGTCAATAGAACCAAGAACAATCTTGAATAATACAAAAACACAGAAATATCTGCAGATTCAAATACATGAAATCTCTATTGCCATTCACCTCCTGTCAGCTGACAGTGATAAACACGTTTCACTGATAAAGTTTTCATAGCAAACATAACTATGATGACAAGAAGTAGTTATAACTCAACTGCATATTTAGATTTCCCTGACTGAACATACAATCTTAAATGGCCATATTAAATATTCAAACTGGTGAGTGCAAACCATCATGGTGAAAGAGCAAAACCCGTCCTGCTAAACATGGGAAGACATGGACACATTCAACAGCCTAAAGTGCAGTAAACTTTTTAAGCAAGTGCGATGATAGTTGAGATTAGCTTTGGCTAGGCCATAACTTTGCACTTAGATAGAAACACATGGAAGACGTAAAAAGATCAATCACAAAAAT
>NC_068288.1:13281035-13306035 GCF_025860055.1 Xyrauchen texanus
TGGATAAAGAAATGGGAGAGTTTTGGGGAAACTGCAAAAAAAAAAGTTAGGAGCTGTTTCAAATTGTGAATTTCCATTACGCACGGGTATGGCGACTGGCAGGTATGTGCAGCAAAAGTGTGTAGCAAAGTTTAAAGTCGGCGATGTGCAGGTGCTTAACGTGGCGGAGAGTCTCTTTTCCCCCCGAACATTTTGTCCGAAATATTGTACTATTTATATCTGAATTTGTTTTCGTGAAAAAAGCATCGATCCCAAGACCAAAATCTATTTCTCTACAAAGAAACATCAGGTCTGTCTTCAAATCAGTAGCCGAGAGATTAGGAGGGAGTTTGAGGAAAAAAACATATAATTTCATAGGCACAGAACATCTGGCAAGCAGACCACCAAACAAACAAACAAACAAACAAACAAACAAACAAAGTTTTATTAGTTTGAATTCTCATCACACTCTACAGGAGTGATTTATTTGTGTTTGCTGCGCTCAAAGCGTGGACAGAGACGGGGAAAGACTGAAGGATGGAGTTAGAAAGAACAAACATTCTGTGTCCCTAAACAAAAAAAATGTATATAAAAATAACAAACATATTAGGCCAAGCCGCAGAGAAATAAAGACAAGCAAATGTAACTGCCAACACCACAAATCTACAAGCAATGAGAGAGGGATAATGTGCATGAAAGAAAGAAATAGAGAAAGAAAAAGAAAGTAAAAGAGAGAAAGAAAAAGAAAGTAGAAGAGAGAAATAATGAAAAAGAAAAAGAATGAATGAAAGAAAGAAAAAGAAATGGAGAAAAGAGAAAGAGAGAAAGAAAAGAGAGAAAGAAACTGAAAAAGAAATAGACAAAGAAAAAAGAGAGAACAAAAGAAAAAAGAATGAAAGAAAGAGATTAATTAAAGAAATGAGAAAGAAAAAGCGAAAGCAATAGAAGAGAATAAAGAGACAAAGAGCAAAAGAAAAAAGAAATGGAGAAAAAAGAAAGAGGAAAGGGAGAAAGAACAAAAAAAGAAAGGATGAGAGAAAGAGATCTAAAGAAATAGAAAGACAAAAGAAAAATGAAAAAGAAAGAAAAGAGAAAGAAAAGAGAAAAAAGACAAAGAGATAAAGAATGAATAAAAAAGAAAGAAAAAGAACAAAAGGAAAAAGAATGGGAGAAAGAGATATAGAGAAAAAAAGAGAGAAAGAAATAGACAATGAAAGAGAGAGAGAAATAAAGAAAAGAAAGAAATAGAGAAAGAAAAGAAAGAAAAAAGCAGAAAAAAGAGACAGAGCAAAATAATGAAAGAAATAGAGAAAAAATTAGAGAAAGAGAAATAAAGAAAGACAAAAGAAAGTAAGAAGAATGAAAGATAAGAATAGAAAGAAAAAGAGAAAGGAAAGAAAGATAAGAGAAAAAGAAAAGAGAGAAAGAGAGAGAGAGACACTGGACAGACTCCCCCAAGCCGTGCAGTTCTTGTGATTTAGGCAGTTGTTCAGGTGTCTTACCTGCGCATGCAGTCGAGGGCCTGTGTGAACACCTGTGGGGCCATACTGTGCTCGTGCTGCAGGATCAGACACTGCTCCAGAGTCACTGACATGGCAGTGCGGTCCTTCGCACTTTTACAGCTGGTGAAACGCACTCCGTTTAGTCGCCGACAAATCTGAGCACAGAGGTGTTGATGAGAATTACAATAGCCAAATACACTTAAAGGTGCACTCAGTAACCTTTTGTTCGTGTCATCTTGGACTTACAGCGACACCTAGTGGTGTGGATGCAGCATCATTCAAAATCAATAGTTTTCAGTTGCAGATGCGATTGTAGAAATTCACTATTCACAATCAGCCATGATTCAATTAATCCAATAACAAGACGTTACTGAGATTAAGCGAGTAGTTTTCAGATGGTCATGTGATCCTAAAATGGCAGCCCCCATGAGGGCGGCCCTGCCCCATGTAGAATAAAACAGCTTTTGTAAGGTTACATCTCATGTGAGTGCTCATGATTTTGTACATATGTTTCAAAATTACTATTAATTTCTTTAGGAGTAAAACTTTTTAAACGGGGAAAATATGACTGAGTGCACCTTTAAAGAAAAAATTCACCCTAATGTGAGAGTGATGAGGAGGAGGAGGAGGAGGGTGTGGCCGGGCCATGATTGAGCACGGCCGGCACTGAATCAGCTGATCAGCAGGAGAGCGAGATAAGGAGCAGCCGGAGACGCCGTTGGTCCACCCCACCTCCTGTGGACCTGGGGGAGAGCGAAAGGGCGAGCAAAGACAGAGAGAGTGGAAAGAGAGAGAAGAACTTGCTCGCCGGTTTCCGGACGCGCTGTCGCCCAGTCCTCAACTGCTCCTCTACCAGCTCGCTCCTCCCCCGGTGCACGGCAGCGAGTCCTCCGGCCCCTGGCGGACAGAACTGTTCCGCCCCTTCTCGACAGACGGCCGCGGTTCCTCCGGCACTCGGCAGTGACCCCTCCGTCCCCAGGCAGACGGCCACGGCGAGGATTCTGCGTCAGCGCATCTCTCCACCCTCCCGGGTTTCGCACCACTGTAACAGTTAAAGGGCGGGCGAGGAGGCGGCGGGAACCGGCTAAACATTAAACTTAAGGTTTAATGTAAAACTCAACTTAAAACAACATAAAACACAAGACAAACAGACACACACAACACGGCTGGGTGCGTCTCTCTCTCTCCCTTGAACCGGCGTCTCCGGCTGCCCCTTATCTCGCTCTCCCACTGATCAGCTGATTCAGAGCCGGCCGTGCTCCATCACGGACCGGCCACGTCGTTCTCCTCGTCACAGTGAGAATATAACATACATTTTATTCAGTTCATCGCACAAAGTGATTGTATAGCTTCAGGAGACCCTGTGAAGACTTTTTAAAAATTCAACATGGTGAAATCTAGATGCAAGTGCCCTTTGAAATGGATCAAGAACAACTAATAAAAAGCTGGCATTGTGCTGTAACACAAGAACTCACTTCTGTGTGAACTTGAGGGGAACAACTTCAAACAAACAAACTAAATAAATAATGACAAGTTTGATTAAAGCAATTGCAAAAGTGCTAGTCTTGTTTGCAGATGCCACTTTGACATTTCATATTTAGAGGTTGGCTTAACTATCCAGATACTTTTGGGGCAACTGACTGTTGCATTAGCTATCGTGTTACCTCTGCAGCCTGCCACAAGATGTCTACATTTTTATTTTTCCTAGCATGAACATTCTGACCAAGGAACCGCAACAGCTCTGGGAGACACGTCTGACTTCGAGAGCTTGGAAGACCTGAGAGGAAGAAAGAGGGTTGTCATTTTAAAGCAGTAATCATTTCATTTTTGCTAATACATCGAGAGAAACTTCGAGTGACTTACAGTCCTCTGGTAAAACTTCCTTGAATTGCTGGTAGTAAGAACTTAGTCGCGCCAGACTCTCCACGTTGATGAGTTCCTGAAGAGATGTGTCTCCAAACCTTCAACACAAACATTTCAATTTCAAATAGAGACCTCAAATGCCGTATGACTATAAACATTGTGATATAATGTTTTTTTTATGTTATGTAATCACTCTAACGGCTGATTTATATAATCAGGACTCACTTCTCAGCGAGTGTTTGCTGCTCGTTGATGCCCACGTTGAACAGCACCGGCTGTACCCGCAGCAGCATGCCACTCTGAATCTCCCTTGGCAATGCGTCAAACATGCTTCCCGGGAGTGGAATGCGAACGTTAAACCCATCGCGATTTCCCGTGATCACCGGCAGCATGTCAGGGGAAGAGGTAGAGATGGCCTGCGTCATCTTAAACGTCACGTTCCGGAGATCCATTATTCCTACACTCATGTCCTCTAACATGGCTAACTCCTCTCCTGCGATGAACACACAGAACAGATGAAAACCCAATGGGACGTGTGAATCATAATTGACACTTCAACTCGTACAGAGATAACGAATCTGCATTGTGTCCTAAAGAATAACATCGGAGCTTCAATTTGGTGAAGTGGTTGTGGAAGCATGCGCATACATGCTGTTGTATGCATGTGTAAGTGAGGGTCTTTTTACCGTAAGTACTTAATAGACACTCAAACTGAGCAAGCAGACCGATGGTGTAGAGCTGTCTCAGGAAGCCATCATCACGAAGACAGTTTCTCAGTTTAATGATGAAGCCACAAATAAGTGCTGTGAGCTTAAGAGAGGGAGAAAGAAATGTGAGAAAGTGGAAAGAAAGGGCCTAATGGTCACGTTAGTATTATTAATGAGGGATTTCTGCAGGCTGTCTTGAAGGAGTAGTTCTATTATGTATCTCACTATCATGTAGTTTCAATCCCATACTACCTTTGTGTAGAGCAGAGGGGGGCATGGCCGGCTAGAATGACGATGGAATAAATTATTATTATGGGATAAAGGCTGCTGGTAATAACAGTTCGAGAGAGAGAGAGAATTACGTGCAGCTGCCCTGTATGTGTTTGTCTTTATTTAATTAAATATGATTTATATTGTTAAGCCGGTTCTCACCTCCTCCTTTCCCTTAATCCCCTTTCATTGGTAAAGAAACCAGGGAAGGAGGAGGGATGCCCGTCGCAGAGTTCTCGACACTGCCGTCCACCCAGGGAAGCGTTGCTGCCATCCGCCGGGTGATGGAGTAGCCCAACCAAGGGGAACAGACGGCATCCGCGGGGTGAGTGGGGACTGGATTCCACGACCACCTGGAGCGATGGAGATGCTGCCAGGGATGGAGGAGTGCCCTGACATCCCCCAGAAACATGGAGGGGTCGAGAGAAGACCACCGTCCACGAGGGGAGGAGGGAAGCGACTCCCCGACCGCCTGGAGTGAATTGGCCGCTGCCAGGGGCGGAGGAGTATCCCCACGGGTCGCCGGGAACACGGAGGGCGTTCTGACTGCTGGAGGTCGGAGGTTTGACTCCGGTCCACCCGGGAAGGACCGGCTGTCGTGCGCCTGATGGCGCATCAGAGAGATGAGTGAGCTGCTTCTCTCTCTCCTCTCTCTGTCTCTCCATGATGGCCTTTTCTCTCACCTATTTTGTTTTTTGTTGTTGTTGATTTTCCCCACCTGTGTCCTCAGGAAGGCGGGAATGAACAGTCAGCAGACAGGGCGCAAGGCAAGCCCCTCCCCAGGGAAAGGGTGGGGGATTTACTTCATGCCGGGGGCTCCCAGGACTGAGGCAACGCTGGGAGGAGTGTAGAGCAAAGGGGGGCGGGGCAGGGCTGGAATGACGCACACCCGGTCCCCAATCAGCCTGATGGGGCACGCGAGGGATAAAGGCGACCAGTGACTGACATTTCGAGAGAGAGAGAGAATTATGGGCAGCTGCCCTGTATGAGTTTGTCTTTTTATTTAATTAAATATTATTTATATTGTTAAGACGGTTCTCAGCTCCTCCTTTCCCTTAACCCCCTTACACTTTGTTTCTTAAGCAGAAAAAAAGTAGATGTTTAAATGAATATCCATCTTTAGAATACAATGACAGATAATAGGAACTCACTTTAAGCCTAAAAAGACCCCAAAAGTATCATTAAATAGTCAATGTGACTCTGCATCATACTCCAAGTCTTCTGAAGACATTCGATAGATTTTGATGATATACAACCAGAAATACATGTCATTTTTCAGTGAAAACCTTGATGTCTATTGTGTGTTCAATGGCTCCATGAGAGAAGTTCGTTCATGGTGGCTCGCATGTTCATGGAAGAACGTGCGTAGTTAGATAGGCATGCACCGATACCACTCTTTCTCTTTTGATGAGATACCTGAAATCACTCGACAATGGTGGTGTTTCGGGTCATTTTGACCCGCCATAGGAAATGAGTAGTAAATATAAAATAAAATTACGGAGATTTATTTATTTATTCATCAAATAAAAATCAATAAATCAGACAATGCAGAACACAACCACACATAAATGAAGGGATGAGACACATACAGGTTTTTTGTAATTTATTTGTGATCTCTCATTGACTTCCATTGATTTCATATCAGGCTAATGATATTATTCCAAACTCTACCCCTAATCATCACACAAACATATGCACATTACTAGATCAACATAATTTGACCCATTATTATTTTACATTTGGCCCTCACAAGTGTAGACAAACCTGTCTATATGTACCAAACACACCACACAGGTCGAAGTCTGAATCTGACCCTTGTGAGGCAAAGTTTATGCTAGAATTTTGATATAAAGGAAATAAATGAAAGGCAACAAATGGCGTGGCAAGAGATTTGACTGTGACAGCATGGTCAGGTTTAACAGCATATTGGAGCATCATTGCAAAACCTAACATTTCAACACAAGTGGTTTCTAAAAAATGCTACAATTTGAAATTATACACGGCACACAATTATACTTTTTTTTTTTTATAATGTCTACACTCACCTAGAACTTTATTAGGAACACCTGTACACCTACATATTCATTTGATTATCTAATCAGCCAATCTTGTGGCAGCAATGCACTGCATAAAATCATGCAAATATGGGTCAGGAGCTTCAGTTAATGTTCACATCAACCATCACAATAGGGAAAATTGGTGGCATGATTGTTGGTGCCAGACAGGCTGGTTTGACTGGTATAACTGCTGATCTCCTTGGATTTTCATGCACAACAGACACTATAGTCTCTAGAGTTTACTCAGAATGGTGCCAAAAACAAAAAACATACAGTCAGCGGCAGTTCTGTGGACAGAAACACATTGTTGATGAAAAAGGTCAACGGAGAATGGCCTGACAGGTTTGAGCTGACAGAAAGGCTACAGTAACTCAGATAACCATTCTGTACATTTGTAGTGTGCAAAATAGCATCTAAGAATGCAAACACATCGAACCTTGAGGCGAATGGGCTACGACAGCAGAAGACCATATTGGGAACTATTTTTAGGACCATACTGTTCCTAATAAAGTTCTAGGTGAGTGTATATATATCCAATGCATAACTTGTGATAATATCAAGAAATTACATTTGTTACAACATTGGGTTAACAAAATCAGCCAATGCATAGAGCACTGGAGCCATCTACTGGACATACTTGTCATTTCATGTAATTGTTTTTTTATTCCAGCAGATGTCACCCCCAATGCATGATAAACTGGGATATTTTGACACTTTCAATTTACTAAAATGTGTTATAAAAATTTGCTTATTTTATGTGAAACGTGTAATTTAGAGCTAAATAAGGTCTAAATACTACACAAATCTACTTTAATATTTTTACACACACACACACAGACACACACACACACACACACACACACGTAGTGTTTCCATGTTTTATGGGGACTTTCCATAGACATAATGGTTTTTATACTGTACAAACTTTATATTCTATCCCCTAAACCTAACCCTACCCCTAAACCTAACCCTCACAGAAAACTTTCTGCATTTTTACATTTTCAAAAAACATAATTTAGTATGATTTATAAGCTGTTTTCCTCATGGGGACCGACAAAATGTCCCCACAAGGTCAAAAATTTCGGGTTTTACTATCCTTATGGGGACATTTGGTCCCCACAAAGTGATAAATACACGCTCACACACACACACACACACACACACACACACACACACACACACACACACACACACACACACACACACACACACACACACACACACACACACACACACACACACACAAAGTAAAATATTACACATCAATGTTCGGGGTATTTTTGACCCACGAACACGAGTGTGACTCACAAACAAATGTTTTAAAAGGCTTTAATTTTATTTCTGAACACAGTTTAGAGCTAAAATAACAACATTAGTTCTCATGTCTCATGCCAACATGCGTGTCACTGTGAACAGCCTTTTCTCTACACTCATGAACTCTATGCTTTCAGAAGACTTGGAATAAGGCTTAAGTCACATAGACTACTTTTATGATACTATTGGGTCCTTGTATACACTATAAAGTGAGTCGCTATCAGCTGCCATTGTTTTGGAAAGATAGGCTGGTATATTCATTAAAACAGTGGTTCTCAACTGGTTTTGCTTTGGCACCCAGATTATAAATTGGACATTAAGTGGCAATCACCATAATAAAAAACATAACCTGTATTTAATGTATCCTGGTTCGGAGTGTATTTTATCTTGCATAGTTTTGTTCAAGGTTTTCAAGTATAATGCATGTGTCAGGTGACACTGTTTTTGTTACTGGTGTTTAGATAGAAAGGGATGGGTGGAGCTGAGCAGGCCGCTCAAAATATAAACATCAATGTTTTGACAGTGCCTGAGAGGCATAGTGTTTATAATTTTGGGGGATAAACCCACGAATGGCTTATTTATAGTTGTCAATGAACAATAAAGTGGGAAAGTAGAACGTTTTTAACATAAAAAAAAGTTGCACACTTTACCTTTAAATGAACATTAAAATGAGAAAGCGTGTGACATGCGAAATTGAGTTGTCTTTCGAGTCGCCTAATGGAACGCTACCTTACTGTGTTTGGGTGTGTGTGTGAGAACTAACTGTCTGACAGAAGACCACATCTCGGCGGTACTGCAGGCTGAGGTCCATAGCGATGGTGGGTGCGCTGTCTTGCATGAGCAAGAAAACCATCGACTTCTTGGCTTTGTCACTCATCATGGCCACACACTCCGTCAGAGTCGTTAACAGGGGATAAAGGGCCTCACTCCACTCACCTGACACACACACACACAATCAGCTATGTTTTTAAGTATCGAACACCACTATCACATATCCATGCATCACTTTAAAAGTTAACATGGACACACAGTGGCATGTTATTAAACAGTGGCAATGACAGAAGGTTTACATCAAGTAAAACCATTAACAAAAGGATGAAAGACAACAGATGCGAGATAAAAGTGAACAGTGCTGAACATCTATTTTGCAAAAGCGCTTAAGCTTAAGGGCAGAGGCTCTTACCTGGGTAACTTTCCTCTCCACTGCTGCTGTTGCCATCTAGAGGGGCGGAGGTGCAACATGCAATGGTTAACTTAGCGAGCGCAACCAGCACAGCACAGACAGCTCACACAAACGTTGGGCCATTCTGACTCAATGCATTATATGCAACTTAAAACAAGCAAAACAGCAATGTAAAAACAAGCCATCTTTATCTCCTCAAGTGCAAAGTGGTATTTTGCAATGGTCTACCCAGAAACAGTCTAATAAAGTCAAAGAGGAAAATGATTTACATCTGCCTGGCAAGCAAATCATTTCATATTATATAATGGTAAAGACTGTAAATTACTGCATTCTGACACTGCCAAGTGACTAACTGGCACAGAAAGGCAGCCTGTGAGCATGTTAACCAGCCAGCCAATCAAATATTTGCACTCAGTCACATGTTCACAGTAGGCAAATATGCTGGGTCAAACAACAGAACGTTCCAGAAACATAGACATGGCACATCAACAGATATATTACACACACACATTGGCATGACACTGAATTCACTTGGATCTCAGTTCTTCCATACATTCATGTGGATTTGCTTTGGCACATATAAATACAAACAGATAAACAAACAAACATATTACTAGACTCTTTAATATCAGACAACGTACAGAGTGGATTAGAGGCAGAAGAGATTCAGGCCACAACAAGTCATGTAGAAACTAATATACAGTGAGGAAAATAAGTATTTGAACACCCTGCTATTTTGCAAGTTCTCCCACTTGGAAATCATGGAGGGGTCTGAAATTGTCATCGTAGGTGCATGTCCACTGTGAGAGACATAATCTAAAAAAAAATCCAGAAATCACAATGTATGATTTTTTAACTATTTATTTGTATGATACAGCTGCAAATAAGTATTTGAACACCTGTCTATCAGCTAGAATTCTGACCCTCAAAGACCTGTTAGTCTGCCTTTAAAATGTCCACCTCCACTCCATTTATTATCCTAAATTAGATGCACCTGTTTGAGGTCGATAGCTGCATAAAGACACCTGTCCACCCCATACAATCAGTAAGAATCCAACTACTAACATGGCCAAGACCAAAGAGCTGTCCAAAGACACTAGAGACAAAATTGTACACCTCCACAAGGCTGGAAAGGGCTATGGGGAAATTGCCAAGCAGCTTGGTGAAAAAAGGTCCACTGTTGGAGCAATCATTAGAAAATGGAAGAAGCTAAACATGACTGTCAATCTCCCTCGGACTGGGGCTCCATGCAAGATCTCACCTCGTGGGGTCTCAATGATCCTAAGAAAGGTGAGAAATCAGCCCAGAACTACACGGGAGGAGCTGGTCAATGACCTGAAAAGAGCTGGGACCACCGTTTCCAGGGTTACTGTTGGTAATACACTAAGACGTCATGGTTTGAAATCATGCATGGCACGGAAGGTTCCCCTGCGTAAACCAGCACATGTCAAGGCCCGTCTTAAGTTTGCCAATGACCATTTGGATGATCCAGAGGAGTCATGGGAGAAAGTCATGTGGTCAGATGAGACCAAAATAGAACTTTTTGGTCATAATTCCACTAACCGTGTTTGGAGGAAGAAGAATGATGAGTACCATCCCAAGAACACCATCCCTACTGTGAAGCATGGGGGTGGTAGCATCATGCTTTGGGGGTGTTTTTCTGCACATGGGACAGGGCGACTGCACTGTATTAAGGAGAGGATGACTGGGGCCATGTATTGCGAGATTTTGGGGAACAACCTCCTTCCCTCAGTTAGAGCATTGAAGATGGGTCAAGGCTGGGTCTTCCAACATGACAATGACCCGAAGCACACAGCCAGGATAACCAAGGAGTGGCTCTGTAAGAAGCATATCAAGGTTCTGGCGTGGCCTAGCCAGTCTCCAGACCTAAACCCAATAGAGAATCTTTGGAGGGAGCTCAAACTCCGTGTTTCTCAGCAACAGCCCAGAAACCTGACTGATCTAGAGAAGATCTGTGTGGAGGAGTGGGCCAAAATCCCTCCTACAGTGTGTGCAAACCTGGTGAAAAACTACAGGAAACGTTTAATTGCAAACAAAGGCTACTGTACCAAATATTAACATTGATTTTCTCAGGTGTTCAAATACTTATTTGCAGCTGTATCATACAAATAAATAGTTAAAAAATCATACATTGTGATTTCTGGATTTTTTTTTTTAGATTATGTCTCTCACAGTGGACATGCACCTACGATGACAATTTCAGACCCCTCCATGATTTCTAAGTGGGAGAACTTGCAAAATAGCAGGGTGTTCAAATACTTATTTTCCTCACTGTAAGACCTTGTTGCCATAGCAGCATGCAGCCTTGCTAAGGGTGAACAGGTGACAGGGTGTGTGTGAAAGTTAAATAGAAAGGGGTGATAACAAGAGAAAGACAGAAGACAGAGGATGTGCATGTAATGTGTGTGAGCCATTACAGATATAGACACAAAATGTCCAGGCAGAAGGAAATGTAAAGCCACAGGCAGAAACACATCACATCTGAAACTGCAAAGACTTAATACTAAAAATACTAGAAGTTCCGTTGCCGGACCAATTAGTCAACCAGTCGCTCTTAAGGAAGCCCTGAATAATTAGGGTCAACCAGACCTGGATCAGTTGTGTGTTCACACAAGATGCGTTCTCGTGTTAACAGATAGACAGCGTGCAACAGAAATATTTTTAACTTGACACAGCATTTTAAAAACACAACACTCACGGTGCAATGGTCAGAGTTCAATATACATTAAGCAGAATCGATAGCAATTGTGAGATAATGTTGATTATCACAAAAAAAAAATGTTTCGTTACAGTGTGGCACTTACAATGGAAGTCAATGGGGTCGATTTTTTGAGGTTTAAAAAGGCAGAAATGGTTGTTTAAATACGGTCGTTTTTGGGTTTACTGCATTACGTTGTCAGGGTAACGAAGTTGTATAATTGGATACAGCATAAAGGTGCACTACAGTCATTTTTTTCCTCCAATAAAAAGTTTTACTCCTAAAGAAATGAATAGTAATTTTGAAACATGTATAAAGTCATGAGCACTCACATGAGATGTAACCTTACAAAAGCTGTTTTATTCTACATGGGGCAGGGCCGCCCTCATGGGGGCTGCCATTTTAGAATCACATGACCATCTGAATACTACTCGCTTAATCTCAGTAACGTCTTGTTATTATCACATGGATTAATTGAATCATGGCTGATTGTGAATAGTGAATTTCTACAAATCGCATCTGTAACTGAAAACTATTGATTTTGAATGATGCTGCATCCGAGCAAAAAGGAACAAATAAAAAGACTCAACATCTTAAATCTTTTGTTGCTCAAAACTATCCTCACAAAACACCTGGCAAAAAAGGGAGACTTTTAGATTATGCATAATAATGAGGACATAAACTTACAGCAGCCGATTTAAAGTCCAACAGTAACGGTCTTGAAATGTATTGTTTAGTCGTAGTTTTAGTTTTCTTACAAAATATCCTTTAGTCAATATTTTTTTATGTGAATTAATTTGAGTCAATTTCACGCTAACTAAGACGGCGTACAATTTTTGTCAATAAAAATTACATACAGTATTTTAGTTGATAATAACTTGTTAAACAAAAAACTAATATTAAAACGTTTTACGTTTAACAAAATGTAACACAAATGCATTTATTAATTTAAACATCTATAAAAGATAAACAAAAACATAGAATAAAAATAATAGTAAAAACTGTCCTTATGACAACCTGAGCTCCTGAAAAGCATAACATGGGTATCCTGAAGTATTAGCCACTTTCCTTAGCTTTGTCTTTTATCAGCTACTTGAAGAACTCGGCTCTTTCTGCTCACATAGCCTCAAACGGGGCAATCCCCAGTATCCTATACTGGATTATTAGAATTTTTGGAATATTGAAGATAATTCTTCCTCTAAAACACTTTTCTCGTCATATTTTCGTAAGCAGTATGTTTAAATGAAAATAATTACAATAATTGTCATTGTGCGCTTATTTCATGTTGTCTTTGTTACTGTTAACAAAATCAAAAACCCTTTGTCAACCACTGTGCTGCACACTAGTGTGCCGTGAAAGATTGTCAGGTTTGCCGTGGAAAATTATACAATTCCACAAAATAAATAAATTCATGAAAAAAAAAAAAATTATAATTTCAGGGATCCAAACTTCTCACCTTTTACCGTTTTGAAACTATGATCGGTCACTTTTGTGATTGTGAAGAGCAATAATTAATGTGCAAAAGTGAGTGATATTTATACGAGTAAAGGTTCATCACATGACTCGCGTCAGCGCTGCAGAATACACTGAAGTCTATGAAGTGAGTGATATTTATACGAGTAAAGGGTCATCACATGACTCGCGTCAGAGCTGCAGAATACATTGAAGTCTATGAAGCAAGTGATATTTATACGAGTAAAGGGTCATCACATGACTCGCGTCAGCGCTGCAGAATACATTGAAGTCTATGAAGCAAGTGATATTTATACGAGTAAAGGGTCATCACATGACTCGCGTCAGCGCTGCAGAATACATTGAAGTCTATGAAGCAAGTGATATTTATACGAGTAAAGGGTCATCACATGACTCGCGTCAGCACTGCAGGACACATTGAAGTCTATGAAGTGAGTGATATTTATACGAGTAAAGGGTCATCACATGACTCACGTCAGTGCTGCAGAATACATTGAAGTCTATGACGTGAGTGATATTTATACGAGTAAAGGGTCATCACATGACTCACGTCAGTGCTGCAGAATACATTGAAGTCTATGACGTGAGTGATATTTATACGAGTAAAGGGTCATCACATGACTCGCGTCAGTGCTGCAGAATACACTGAAGTCTATGAAGTGAGTGATATTTATACGAGTAAAGGGTCATCACATGACTCACGTCAGTGCTGCAGAATACATTGAAGTCTATGAAGCAAGTGATATTTATACGAGTAAAGGGTCATCACATGACTGGAGTCAGCGCTGCAGAATACACTGAAGTCTATGAAGTGAGTGATATTTATACGTGTAAAGGGTCATCACATGACTCGCGTCAGCGCTGCAGAATACAATGAAGTCTATGAAGTGAGTGATATTTATACGAGTAAAGGGTCATCACATGACTCACGTCAGTGCTGCAGAATACATTGAAGTCTATGAAGTGAGTGATATTTATACGAGTAAAGGGTCATCACATGACTCGCGTCAGTGCTGCAGAATACATTGAAGTCTATGAAGTGAGTGATATTTATACGTGTAAAGGGTCATCACATGACTCGCGTCAGCGCTGCAGAATACAATGAAGTCTATGAAGTGAGTGATATTTATACGAGTAAAGGGTCATCACATGACTCACGTCAGTGCTGCAGAATACATTGAAGTCTATGAAGTGAGTGATATTTATACGAGTAAAGGGTCATCACATGACTCACGTCAGTGCTGCAGAATACATTGAAGTCTGTGAAGTGAGTGATATTTATACGTGTAAAGGGTCATCACATGACTCACGTCAGTGCTGCAGAATACATTGAAGTCTATGAAGTGAGTGATATTTATACGAGTAAAGGGTCATCACATGACTCACGTCAGTGCTGCAGAATACATTGAAGTCTATGAAGTGAGTGATATTTATACGTGTAAAGGGTCATCACATGACTGGAGTCAGCGCTGCAGAATACACTGAAGTCTATGAAGTGAGTGATATTTATACGAGTAAAGGGTCATCACATGACTCACGTCAGTGCTGCAGAATACATTGAAGTCTATGAAGTGAGTGATATTTATACGAGTAAAGGGTCATCACATGACTGGAGTCAGCGCTGCAGAATACACTGAAGTCTATGAAGTGAGTGATATTTATACGTGTAAAGGGTCATCACATGACTCACGTCAGTGCTGCAGAATACATTGAAGTCTATGAAGTGAGTGATATTTATACGTGTAAAGGGTCATCACATGACTCGCGTCAGCGCTGCAGAATACACTGAAGTCTATGAAGTGAGTGATATTTATACGTGTAAAGGGTCATCACATGACTCACGTCAGCGCTGCAGAATACACTGAAGTCTATGAAGTGAGTGATATTTATACGAGTAAAGGGTCATCACATGACTCACGTCAGTGCTGCAGAATACATTGAAGTCTATGACGTGACGTCACACCAAAGTGTTTTTCACACACACGTTTCTGCTTCACCAATGATGTCTTTGAGAGTACTAATCAACAATAAATATTTTAAAACTCTCCAGATTTGTGAAGAGACATTGAATGTCTCATAATTTCTTTTAATTAAATATTACGTTATTGTTTATGAATATCAGAGACCCCAGTTATTGAACTCGCTTCTAAACATAAACAAGTCATTTTATTACTTTCTGCTATCAAAGCAATTGCAAGCTTTTTTTCTTCATCTGCTTCCTGTCTCTGTTGTTCATCTGTTCTCTTCATGAATAAATAAATGCATATTCTGCTATATACTCGTCTTGTAAGTTCACGATTAAAAATGAAAATGTGAAAGAAAATAAAAGCTATTAAATGTCTTATTATCATTAAAATATGAAATTAATATGACAGGTAATAATAGATTATGAAGGAATTTTTACGACCCTGTCTGTCAATATGACGGACGACGAGAAGGTCTAATTGTTTTGAAATTTTTGCAAAGCCAAATTTCAAACATTACAAGTAAACACGCTACTAAGATGGACTGAAAAGATGGACAAGTTCTTGAAAAGGAAAAATATTGACGATGGTTAGCCTATGTGGGATAGTGCTGTGCCGTAGAATTGTTTTAGTCATAAAAAGTGTGCCGTGGCCGGAAAAAGGCTGAGTAGTGACCTCATGCTACTGTCCAAAAAAATTTCAATTAAAAAATACATAGATGAGAAAGGGTGCAAACGAGAAAGAGAAAAGCACCTACATGCATGTGAATCTGCACTAGTGTGGCATGCAGGGTTCAGATTAGGTGGTGAGGATGAAGATGGTGATGATGATGATGGGGAGGGTGACTGTTGTTGTGGTTCAGGGACTGAGGAAGACTCCTCCACGCAGACAGGGTTGATCCAGAAGGCTTGTTTTCTCATGTTACCTTTCTTACTGGCGCCGCCCTGCTGGTCAGCCTGAAACATGTCCTCACTGCTGCTGCTCTGCAGTCGGTCCCTCTGCAGCAACTTGTCCACGCGCTGGATTATACACTCCAGACTTTTGTCAACATTCCCCCACACCTTTCCCTATAAAACACACAAACACCAAGGAGACTGAAGACAAATTCTCTTAGAGATTCTCTTGAAGTGAACGAGATTGCAACCTCCTGATGAATTTCTGGATAAAATTCGATAAGGCCTTTGCTTCCCTATAAGATTGTCCTTGACACTCTGCCCCTTTTACATGGCCCGTGCCATGATTGCTCTTTGTCAGACTGTCCGATATGATCAATGTGAGATCTTAGGTTAAAGCCATGGCACACTGTGTGACATTAAGTAAGACTGTGCAATCCGCATCGTAGCTGAGACTTTGGTTCCAATTGTCTCGACTGACAGCACTGTGTGTTTTATCTCATCTGTCTGAAAAATGAAGCTCAATTTCTGACTTCATCAGACGCTAAGATTAATTGCAAAGATAATTAATCAGACACTGGAGAACATGTCTCAATAAGTGATCAAAGACTACCGATTTTGGGAAATCTTTTAAAATCCATAAAATTTGTCTCAGACGGCACAATTGTGTCCAAAACCGTACAAAGTAAACCCAGCTTTAGGTCAATGAACTGTATTTACTGAACTTCTAAAGTGTGAGCTTGTGTGAGCAAATGTTTTGGACCCCGTTTACACCTGTATAAAATGGTTAGTTCACCCAAAAATGAAAATTCTCTCATCATTTACTCACCCTCATGCCATCCCAGATGTGTATGACTTTCTGTCTTCTGCTGAACGCAAACAAGATTTTCAGAGAATTTCTCAGATCTGTAGGTCCATAAAAAGTGAATGGGTGCCAACATTTTGAAGCTCCAAAATCCACATAACGGCAACATAAAAGTACAACAGACGACTCTGGTGGCTTAATCCATATCTTCAGACATGATAGGATAGTTGTGGGTGAAAAACAGATCAATGTTTAAGTCCTTTTTTACTATCAATTCTCTTCCCTATTCGTGTTTTTGATGAGTCACATCCTTTGTGCATATCGGCCCCTAATGGGCAGGGAGGAGAATTTATGATCAAAAATGACTTAAAAATGTATCCGATTCGTGGCCACACCTATCATATCACTTCTGAAGATATGGATTAAAACACAACGTTATATGGATAACTTTTATGCTCCTTTTATGTGGATTGTAGAGCTTCAAAATATTAGCACCCATTCACTTGCATTGTATGGACTGACAGAGCAGAAATATTCTTCTAAAAATCTTCAATTGTGTTCTGCAGAAGAAAGTAAGTCACACACATCTGGGATATCATGAGGGCGAGTCATTTTCATTTTTGGGTGATCTATCCCTTTAAGCACTGTGAATTTGTAATTGGATTGCCAGAAATGGATGTTGATACCAGGTGTAAATTTAGCTTTGAAAATGGGCTTGTAAACAAAGGGTTTAAAATTTAATAATGCATCTCGACTAACTCATTAACCTCTAGTTTTAAATCTCATACTACAATGATTATTGTAGTATGTGAGTGATATCGCATCACATGACGCGAGTCATGTGATGACCCTTTACACGTATAACTATAACTCACTTCATAGACTTCAATGTATTCTGCAGCGTTGACGCGAGTCATGTGATGACCCTTTACAAGTATAAATATAACTCACTTCATAGACTTCAATGTATTCTGCAGCGCTGACGCGAGTCATGTGATGACCCATTATTTATTAATTTTTTTAATTTATGAGGCAAGGTCGATCTGTTAATTGTTTATACGTTGATAAAATGTTAACAAAAGGTTAATCGTAATCTTAAACTCACAACGTTTTTTCCAAGACAGTGTCAATAATCCAGCACAAAACTCAGTGCATCTAGTTTTGTCAATTATTGTTTGCGAAAATGTATACTTCCATGGCATTTAGCCACAATGCAGCAGCTCTCAGCTCTGTCTAGGGTGGCCAGACGTCCCGTTTTTCCTGGGACAGTCCCGTATTTAAGGACATTTTCCTAGTATCCCGACAATGATGAGTGGGCTTGCGTGAAAAGCATTGTAACTCTTCCTATTGCTGAGTGGAACATGAACAAGACGGCCGTGTCTGATAGTCTGACAGACCCTTTTCGTGAGCTGGAGAGCAAAACCATCAACTTCAGAGACTTAGCCAAGTTCGTAGAGTTTTATGCCTGTCTGGGACATCTGCATCTGTGGAGGCTGTGTTCTCGTTAATGAACGACTTGAGTCTAACAGTCATGAAGGCAATGGTTTTCATACGTCTTAATTTTGGACTGGACTGCTCTGCATTATATGATAAACTCTTGAAAGACAAGCGCACACTGAAAAAAATGGCTGCCAGCGAAAAGTACAAGGTGACAACAGTTACAGATGCGGATGCACCCTCTATTTCACATTGATCTGCGCCTAGGTAAGGATACGTCATTTTTGCTGGGAGGGGGCTGTCCCGTTTTCCCCAAGCAGGAATCTGGTCACCCTAGCTCTGTCTTACCCACTCTTCCTCATGCCAATCAACATGAAGAGATGAGCGACTGTTTCTGCCACTCCATTTGGCCAGCAGAGTGTCCTGATCATTCCTCAGCATCACCTGCTCTGAGTCAGCCGATGGGGAGTTTTTAGAGGCGATGTACTCAGGTCTAGCTGCGTTCAGGGCTTGCACTGCAGATGCTAGCAGCTTACAGTCACACACCATCACCAGCTGTCGTGTCTGAGAGTGAGAGAGAAAGAACAGTTTAAAGACAGTTCAAATATAGGCATCCCTATACGTTATATACAAAACAATCTGTTGTTGGTCGCTTTACATGTTGGTCCCCTATCCTGTATACTTGGGCAGTTCTTAGATTAAGCTTTAAAGTGGAGCAGATAGTTAAAAGTGTAGTTATGCAAGGCTTTGAGGTTTTCAACCACACAGTACATGTACATGTAATTTCTTAATCATGATTTACACATTTCATCAGGTTTTTTTGAAGACACAGTGTCCAATTTCAAGGACAAATGGAGAATTTTGAAGCCTATACATCTGCATATGGCTGCCTCTTCAGCAAGACATCAATGCCTATTTTTCATCATTACACCCTTGGCCCCGCCCACTGGTGCTCAGTTACACAGGTGAAGAGGAAAGAGGGCCTGTCATGGGAGATTCATCTACACCAAGGGTTTTCAACAGGGGGTCCGCTAATTATTGTTTGATCCACCTTGGTGGCATTTGTGATAATCACTCACTCGCACGTGAGTGACAGGAGTATGAATTATTGACATGTTGAAGTCCTTCGCAGCTGCATGCCAAACCTTAGTGTGACTAAACAGCACTTATCAGCCGTAGACGTCTGTCTGTCGGTCTGTTTCTTTCTTTCTTTTTGGAGGCAGTTTGGCACAGGGACTTACAGGGGAATTTAAAAATGTCACTTCATGTCAAAAATGTTGCAGGAACCTGCTGTACATCCCTGCTGAAAAGACCAGCTAAAACCAGCTTAAGCTGGTTGGCTGGTTTTAGTTATCAGGTTTCAGAGGGGGTTTGAACACTTTTTAGCTGGTCAGGCTGGGAGACCAGCTAAGACCACCCTGATCAGCTAAGATCAGTATGACCAGCTAAGGCCAGCTAAAGCCAGCCAACCAACTTATGCTGGTTTTAGCTGGTCAGCAGGGCAGCATTTAATGATTATTTCAATGGCTTTGCAATGTAAACATCATGAAGTATGTACATTAATGTGGTAGCCTACCGTCCATGTTTTTATAGACATAAAACACAACACTCAATTTTATACAATATGTAACGGGGGTCCCGGCTCCATCTCTCTACCCACCAAGGGGTCCGTGGCCTGAAAATGGTTGAAAACCCCTGATCTACACCAAAGGGGACTTACACAAGACACCTTCATGTGCCTATCTAGATTTAAATGTTTTCTACACTAGACAAACGGCTTTGACCATTGTCATACATCTTGCGCAACTTTTAGACAATGCAATGTCAAGTTATAACTCTAAAAAGGAGACCTCCATCCCGTTTCATCTTGCTGTTTGCTGTTGAGCTGTATTGACTGCATCCTGGACCATTTATGCACCCATCTGTGCATAAGTAAACATGCACTATATGGACATCTTTGATCATTTTGGTGCATTTCCAGCTATGTGCACCATATTTTAAGAGCAGTACAACTTTTAAAAACACATCTCATTCTGCTGCTGCCACTGACTAGGAGAAGCACATGCCTTTGTGTGTGTAAACAAACATGTAAGATGTAAGATGTGAAGACCAGCATCTCTGCTTTGGGCTGTTGAAGCACCCAACATCACCATGGATTGTATTACGTTTGTGTATTGAAACATTTCAGCGTGGATTGCTTGTGAACCAGTCACAATATGATTCAAGCGTTGCAAAGGAACTGTTATTGAAAGATAGAGCAGTTAAAACACTATTGGACCGCAAAATATTTAATATGACTGTTTGATAGTTTATGGTCCTGCTTGAGTGAACAGTTTAATATATTCAGATGAAATGTGTTGGATGTGGGTTATATGCTAATCTTCAAATGTAATTTTATAAATGCATTTTCTTTGGATAGTGCTTCAAATATGGCTTTATTGGAAGGGCTGCACGATGTTAGCCAATCAGAACAGTGGGTGTTCACATTGAAGCCTTAAAGGGCCAGAGAGCTTAAAACCGATCATTTCAGACAGAGGGCCAGAGACAGGGTGAAACATTATTATATATTATTAAATGATGACTGTTTTGGTGCAAAAAAAAAAAAGAGAGTATGTAATGACCCCTTTATAAGTAGAAGACGGTGTCCTTAATGTTATTAATGAGGGAAATTAACTATTGATTTAAAGTTGTTAATTCTAAGAATAGAAACACTGCCATAATTTGATTACAAAATATTCAATATATAAAAATGGTTGGTTGCACAAGAGCTTTTTTTTGCTGCTATTTGTTTGTCATGACTCTTATTGGCTTATTATGACTCTAGTGCGTACTCCGGGTAGGGAAGGAGGTATTGCCCCAAGTGAAGGAGTTCAAGTACCTCGGGGTCTTGTTCACGAGTGAGGGGACAATGGAGCGGGAGGTTGGCCGGAGAATCGGGGCAGCGGGGGCTGTATTGCACTCGCTCTATCGCACCATTGTCACGAAAAGAGAGCTGAGCCGGAAGGCAAAGCTCTTGATCTACCGGTCAATTTTCGTTCCTACCCTCGCCTATGGTCATAAAGGCTGGGTCATGACCGAAAGAACTAGGTCGCGAGTACAAGTGGCCGAAATGGGCTTCCTCAGAAGGGTGGCGGGCTTCTCCCTTAGAGATAGGGTGAGGAGCTCAGTCATCCGTGAGGAATTCGGAGTAGAGCCCCTGCTCCTTTGCGTCGAAAGGAGCCAGTTGAGGTGGTTTGGGTATCTGATAAGGATGCCCCCGGGGTGCCTCCCTAGGGAGGTGTTTCAGGCACGTCCAGCTGGGAGGAGGTCTCGGGGAAGACCCAGGATTAGGTGGAGAGTTTACATCTCCACACTGGCCTGGGAACGCCTCGGGGTCCCCCAGTCAGAGCTGTTTAATGTGGTTCGGGATAGGGAAGTTTGGGGCCCCCTGCTGGAGCAGCTGCCCCCACGACCCGACTTCAGATAAGCGGTTGAAGATGGATGGATGGACTCTTATTGGTGGATTTTCCTCATCAGGATCATAGACAGGATCATCACCAAGAATTCCACTACTAAAGATGATTTGTTTTTAATTACGTTGAAAACAAGTGGAGTAATGGGTTCAACAGAAGCATATACAATCGATGAACAACCTAGAGCTAACAGTAGGCTTGTCTTTCAATGTTTCAAAGTTATAGTTAATAAATCAGGTCTGTTGAGCTTTACGCTTACTGATACCCACCTTATCCACCAGGATGGCAAGGGTTCTCTCCATGCCGTTAGCAGAACGCTCCTTTGCAAAGCGGGACAGGCGCTCAGCGTAGTAGCTGACCTGAGTCTTGAGTGTGTTGATATGGGAGATGATTTCTTTGGCACGAACAATATCCTGAGGGATATAGACGATGGATTGGGAGCTGGAGAGAGCACAGCTGCGGGGCCAGAAAGAACTTGATTACTTCAAGACACGGCATGCAAGCATACACAGACCACTACGTACCACTACAACAACAGACAATGAGAAGCACTTCATTCAGACAGTGATGCTCCACAGACTTTGAGAAGCACCAAACACTTTGGGTCATCAATCTTGCTTTTTTAAAGCACAGAGGAAGAGAAGTGCTCAGGGATGAACAAACAACAAGGTCAACTGTGCTCCAGGAGAATGGTGCCATCAGTTCTCAGAATGACAGAGCAAGCGCTACTGTGTAATACAAAGGAATGGTAATAGTGGAGTGTGTCCGTCCATCTTCGTTGAACAGACAGCACCATTTCCAGAACCATGTATGGTTGGGTGAATCTCACAAAACCGGAAAAGAAGAATTTATATTTTGCATGTAGAAAACCAAGCCTATGTTTAGTATTATTATTAATCATTTCTTTCTTTTTTTTTTTGTTGCTCTTTTGGCATGTGAAATAATCAGTACCCTAATAGGGCTAGATTTTTAAATTGTGAATCATTTATGCATCGTGGTAGAATTTATGCAGATTTAAAAAATTAACAAAAAGGAGGCCTGGTTAGCTCAGCGAGTAAAGACGCTGACTATCACACCTGGAGTCGCGAGTTTGAATCCAGGGCGTGCTGAGTGACTCCAGCCAGGTCTCCTAAGCAACCAAATTGTCCCGCTTGCTAGGGAGGGTAGAGTCACATGGGGTAACCTCCTCGTGGTTGCTATAATGTGGTTCTCACTCTCGGTGGGGCGGGTGGTGAGTTGTGCGTTGATGCCACAGAGAATAGCCTGAAGCCTCCACACGCGCTAGGTCTCCGCGGAAACGCACTCAACAAGCCTCATGATAAGATGCGTGGATTGACGGTCTCAGACATGGAGGCAACTGAGATTCATCCTCCGCCACCTTGATTAAGGCGAGTTATTACACCACCACGAGGACTTAGAGCGCATTGGGAATTGGGCGTTCCAAATTGGGGAGAAAAGGGGAGGGGAAACAATGACGAAACAGAATACATTTCATTGCTGTATTACAGTTTTCTTTATGCAAAATATCATTTATTTTCTTCTGATTTCACTGTGAAATGTGATCCGGGCATGTTTTTGCGAGTTTCACCCAGTTATTGTACTAGACCAGAATAGAAGAATAACAATTGACCAGAGATTCTGAATGATGTGGATAGATCCAACAGGAAGCACAGATATATTCAGTGCACATCACTAATATTGGCACCTTTGCTAAATTTATTTATTGTTTATCATTTTGATCTTTCATTCAAATTTTTCACAAAAATCTATCCTCTAATGAATATCAAACAATTGCAAACACAACACAAGTTCTATCAAAAAAAAATAATATTTTAGTCAAATACTGAATATGTGTGTGAACCCTTTTATTCAATACTTTGTGCAATTTCCCTTTGCCAAGATACCAGCTCTGAGTCTTCTCCTATAATGACTAAGGGATTGGAGAACACATGGCAAGTGATCTGAGACCATTCGTCCATACAGAATCCCAACAGATCCTTCAAATTCTGAGGTCTAAGTTGGTGGACTCTCCTCTTCAGTTCACCCCCTAAATTTTCTATGGGGTTCAGGTCAGAGGACTGGGATGGCCATGGCATAACCTTGATTTTGTGGTCAGTGAACCATTTTTGTGTTGATTTTGATGTGTGTTGGATCTTTGTCCTGCTGGAAGATCCAACATGGCCAATTTTAAGCTTTCTGGCAGAGGCAGCAGGTTTTGATTTAGTATCTACTGTTATTCGATAGTCCATGATGCCATGTATCTGAACAGGATGTCCAGGACCTCTGGTATAAAAACAGCCCCACAAAGTTAAATATCAACCACCATATTTAACCGTGGGCATGAGGTCCTATTCCATATGGCTACCTCTCTGTTTCAGCAGAAAAGCTCTATTTTTGTTTCATCTGACCATAGGACCCCGTCCCATTTGAAGTTCCAGTAGTGTCTGGCAAACTGAAGACACTTGAGCTTGTTGTTGGATGAGAGCAGAGGCTTTTTCTTGAAACCCTCCCAAACAACTTGTGGTGATGTTGGTGACATCTGATTGTGGTTTTGGAGACTTTCTGACGCCAAGACCGAACTAATTTCTGCAATTCTCCAGCTGTGATCCTTGGATATTCTTTGGCCACTCGAACTATCCTACTCACGAGACAATATAGACACACGTCCTCTTCCAGGTCGATTCTTAACACCTCCAGTTGATTGGAACTTCTTAATTATTGCCATGATGCCAGAAATGGGGTTTTAGCTCTTTTCTTATTGCCACTTCCCATTTTGAGAAGCTCAACGACCTTTTGCTGCACATCATAATTATGTTCTTTGGTCTTACCAATTGTGATGGATTACTAAGGGAATTTGGCCTGTGTGTTACCTCATATTTATACCCCAGTGAAACAGGAAGTCGTGGCTGAACAAGTCAATATGCCTAGTCACCTAGATGTACTAAAAAATATAAAATATGAATGTGAATATACTTCAGATATATTTTACTTATAAGAATTTGAAGGGGTGCCAATAACGGTGACGAACGTGTTTTGGAGAAAAATATTTAATTATGGGATTTTTCCTCACTTTCAATTGTTTTACTTCAATTAAAGTTGAGATTTTTGTGAATATTTTGAATGAAAGACCAAAAGGATAAACAATAAAAAATTCACAGCCTCATTTTGCTCATATTTACCAAGGGTGCCAATAATAGTAGATGAGTGCTGGGATGGGATGACAGAATCATGGAGTAATTAACATTTGTTCATGCAGAGAATGTAAATCAATCACTAAAAAACAATAAACATAAAAATAATACCAAACAAACTCACCATTCCTCCTCATAAATGCTGATTAGAAAGCAAAAACGTAATGAAAAATTATGAAAAATAAACTAAA
>NC_068288.1:13308535-13311035 GCF_025860055.1 Xyrauchen texanus
CCCTGATAGGTCAGAAGGATGCTCTGATAATGCGTCACGATCTGCCGGCGAAGATTCTCCCAACACGGAGATAACTCGCCCAGCTCTTCCAGCTCAGATACCCTAAGAGCACCAAAATACACATGCATGTAAAAAACCCACTATGATACATATACCATAAATAAATATGTGTATGAGTGAGATTATGATCGACACCTGGCAGAATCCTCATCCAGCAAGAGTTTTACGAACTGTCGTGGGATGTTGAGCGACAGGATGCTCTCAGCCATCTGCTCCAGGATCCGTAAATGATTCCCATCGGTTGTGGGGAAACGGTACATGCGAGACATTGTGCCACCAAATACTGGGACACAGAGACAAAATAAAACTTTCAAGAGAAATCAATTGTGTCAGGGAGCTCTCATGTATAAAATATCCAAGTACACCGGTTACACTAAAATGGAAATTGTGGGTATTTAGGGTAGATCAATTTGTGAACAGACCCTGGATTTCTGTAAATACGGAAACATTTTGCATGCTCATTGCCTGCATGCTCTTTGCCTAGTGTGACTGCCTCTGAAGGCTAAAAAATAATTTGGCTGCATTAAAGGTTCCCATGGACACAGTGGGCTCCATAATTCTTAAATGGAAGACGTTTGGAACAACCAGGACTCTCCCTAGAGCTGTCACCCGGCCAAACCGAGCAATCGGAGGAGAAGGACCTTGGTAAGAGAGGTGACCAAGAACCCGATCGTCACTCTGGTTGAGCTCCAGAGATCATGTGTGGAGATGAGAGAAACTTGCAGAAGGACGACCATCACTGCAACACTCCACCAATCTGGGAGTGTCCAGACGAAAGCCTCTCCTCAGTCAAGACACATAAAAGCACCTAAAGGACTCTCAGACCGTGAGAAACAAGATTTTCTGGTCTGATGAAACAAAGATTGAACTGTCGGGAGGAAACCAGGCACCCCTCATCACCTGCACAATACCATCCTAACGGTGAAGCATGGTGGTGGTGGCATCATGCTGTTGGGGGTGTTTATCAGCGGCAGGGACTGGGGACTGGTCAGGGTTGAAGGTAAGCTGAATGCAGCAAAATACAGAGATATCCTTAATGGAAACTTTTATTCCAGAGTACTCGGGACCTCAAAATGGGCCAAAGGTTCACTTTCCAACAGGACAATGACCCAAAGCACACAGCCAAGACAATGCAAGAGTGGCTTCGGGACAATTCTGTGAATGTCCTTGAGTGGCCCAGCCAGAGCCCGGACTTGAACCCAAACAAACATCTCTGGGGAGACCTGAAAATGACTTCCCACCGACAGTCCCCATCCAACATGAGCTTCAGAGTATCTACAGAGAAGAATGGCAGAAAATCCCCAAATCCAGGCGTGCAAAGCTTGTCACAGCATCCCCAAAACGACTTGAGGCTGTAATCGCTGCCAAAGGTGCTTCAACCAAGTACTGAGTTAAGGGCCTGAAAACCTGTATGTCAATGTGATATTTCAGTTTTTTCTTTTTAATAGAAAGACAAATTAAAAGGATTTTGGGCTAATATAGTCCATAATAATGGATACTAATATAGTACAATATAGTGCATAATATTGTGCCTCTACAGTGCAGAATATAGTTAAAAGATTCAAGGAATATGGACAACTCTCGGTGCGTAACAACAGAAAAAAATCACTGTATTAAAAACCGCCATGCATCTGTAATGAATATCATGACATGGGCTCGAAAATACTGTGGTAAAACTTTGTCAGTCAACACTATTCACTGCTGCATCCATGGATGTAACTAAAGGCTTTATTATACAAAGGAGAAGCCATACATCAACACTGTCCAGAAGCGCCACCGACATCTCTGGTCTCTGTTTCATCTAAGATGGAAAGTAGAACAGTGGAATCATGTTTTGTGGTCCGATAAGTCCACATTTCAAGTAGCATTTAGAAAAACAGCTGTTCTCTGGGCCAAAGAGGAAAAGGACCTTCCAAGTGGTTATCAGCATCAGGTCTAAAAGCCAGTGTTTGTAATGGTTTGGCGGTGTGTCAGCGCTTACGGCATGGGTAACTTGCACATCTATGAGGGCACCATTAACGCAGAAAGACATTGGAACATACGCTATCACCCAGATGCGTCTTTTCCGGGGACATCCCAGCATTTTCCAGCAGGACAACGCCAAACCACATGCTGCCCAGATCACAAGTGCATGGCTGCATAAGCAGAGAGTGTGGGCGGTGCTAGATTGACCTGATTGCAGTCCTATCTGCAGTTGAGAATATGTGGTGCATAATGAACTGCAAAATGTGGCAACAAAGGCCCCGTACAATTGTGCAGCTGAAGACAAGCAGACTGGAGGAATGGAGGGAAATTCCACTTGCTAAATGTACCAAACTTGTGTCTTCAGTGCCCCAATATTGTAGTGGTGATGTTTACATTCACAAAAACGTTTACATTCACAAGGTAAAACATGAAAGAGTGCGTTGTAGTGCTCAATCCAGCACAGGGTGAGTGGAAT
>NC_068288.1:13313535-13408535 GCF_025860055.1 Xyrauchen texanus
ACATGCACGCGCACACAAAAAAGACAAAGATCCCCATTTAGCCTGAACAGACTGTAGGGGCAAGTGCTGTTAGCGAGCACCTATGAAGGCCGGAATGGTACACGAGGGGGTGGGTGGCCAGCACCATGCCCGATGTCTCCCCAGTGGCGATAATTTACACACCGCACCAGGTACTCATTTTTCACACGCACACGCACTCGCACTCGCACACACACACACACACACACACACACACACACACACACACACACACACACACGTGTTTATTGAGTTATTAAAATGGGACATTTGAAGTAAATGTGGCATCATCGTAAACTGACACATCAGAACACCTCAAATTGAGAAAAAAAAGGCTTAACTTTGATAAAATTAAATATTTTTTTATGTCTTTGATAATGTCTAAACATATCTTAATGAATAACTAGTCACAAGATCTGAAAACAATAATCAGCATAGACCATGACCTATTGTAAATTCCAGCAGACAATCCCGATTCAAATGAGCCCAAATGCAACATACAATGATCAGTAGATCTTGAAATATTCCTCAGAGTGTACATGGAAAGACCATGCACAAGAGGGCGCTCAACACACAATGTGTGTGTGTGTGCGCGTGTGTGTGTGTGCACCTGCAGCATCTTTGGCTCTACCAATGTGAGTTTGGACCATCTATTTGTAGAACCGTTTGGTGATGCTAGTGGCGCAGAAATGACACACTTCAGCTTTAAAGCTTGCCTTCGTAAAATTGACAGATATATAATTTATAAGTGCCACAGATTGAGAAATACTGAGGTCGATCACCTGAGAGACAGGTATGGCCTATGGGTTATGTTGCCTTAGAGGCAGGAGTAGTTTAGCTCACCTGAGAGGCAAGTCAAGTCTGTGGTTCTTTTCCTGCAGAAGCTCTTTTACTGGGAACATCGCTGAGCCAAGAAGGTACATCTAGAGCAAGTATCAGAGTCACAAGAGTTTTTGGTCCACAACTGTTATTTTTTATCAGAACTGTTGTGTATCTTACCGTTCCTTGGGAGCGATCTTTTACATCGTATACAGAGAGTTTGACTTGTGTGTGCTGGTTAATGTGGGAGTCCTGGAAAAATGCCACGCTGCTGAGGAACATGGGATTATTTGTACCCTGCAAAACAGAGGTCAAACCATTCATCAAGTCCACATAATCCTACAAACGATGGAAAGTTCGCTCTTTATTAACATGTTGAAGGCACTGAAGACATGATCTGATCACTGAGGCCACATTCAGCGGTAGTCAGAAAGGCCTGTGATCACGTCACATTTGCAGCGTAAACGCAGATCCATCCTGATACGTCTGGAACGACATCATAAGACTGTGCATTCACCTATAAATCCTAATTTGTTACAAAACAATGGTTTTACATTTTGCTGGTTACGTGCATCTTTAAACCATCTTTGAAATGAGGTTCCTGCATCTTTTTTCTCTGTGAAATTGCTGCTGGTGTACAGAGTCAAATTAAGACTCCGTCTCTCAAGACGACACTAAATCTGACGGCACTGCTCGGCTATTATGAATAAAACTACGCTGCATTTTTTTAAATAGACTCATTTTGTTTATGAGACTCTAATATATCAGATCATAAACAGTTTTACAACATGAATGCTGCTCAGATTGCTGTTTGTTGAAGAACCATGATGAAGGCAAGATCTCATGTAAACAATGGAGAATATATCAATATTTCTCACATTTATCACTTTTATGGACAAAAAGTGCGATTGGATGTTTGTCAATGAACGCTTGTCATGGACGATTGACCCAAATGTGTTGAACTGGATTCATCTGGCGATCACGTTTTCATAATAAAAGTCCCGTTTTGATATTGCATGTTTTCATTTGTACTTCTGCACAAATAACTCAATTACTGTTTCTGGAGCATTACTATCGTGAAACAGAGATCGGATATCAATGTTGAACCATTAGACCTTTGAAGAGATAATTTGTTAACATTCATTATATTTATAGACAGTAAATGATATATTAAATGTAAGCAGACAAAAAAAAAAAATCAACAGAATAGATTTTATTATGCACCTGTGATGGAGACGCGATTTTAATGTGTTCAATGGACTCGTTTCTTGTTTTACTCACCCATTTGCTATATTTATTGGGTTTTTATTGTGCAAATGTTTTATCCATCCTATTTATTAGTTTTGATAAACTCTTATTATATAATATTATATATTATATATTATATATATAATATTCTTATGTATTTACTCCACGATATTGTATTTAAAGTTACACTATTTAACTATTTTTGGTAAAAAATAAATAAAATGACAAAATGTTATTAATGAGAGAGTGCAATAAAAATCGTCCAAACCATGTGTGGTGAGCAGGGCGGCATCTGGGCAGAGCGAGGGGAGGCGGGAGTATTTAAGGAGAAGAGACAGCGGCAGACGGGAGAGAGATGCACAAAGCTTGTCCACGTTCTTGCGCGTGATTTACGATTCGACATAGGTTGTTTCTTTATACATTGAAAACAGTGTTATTAAATGTCTATGTGATTGTCAGGACCCAGCTTCCTCCTTTGCCACCGTAAATTGTTACACTGGTGCCAAAACCCTAGAAGGAGGAAGGATGCGCCATCCAAGGAGCCGAGGGAGTGTTTGATCCGGTGGCGCTGGAGCCCTGCATCAACCGGCAGCCGGAAGAGATGACTATGGGGTCCAGTGCCATCACCCGGCATCGCAGACAGAAGCAAAACAGCGGGCCGAGGACCACTCGACGGCATATCTGGGGCCAGCGAGCTCCTCTCTCTCTGCTTACTCTCTCCCTTTTGTTATCTCCTTCTCGGGTTTTGGCACCAGTGTAACAATTTACGGTGGCAAAGGAGGAAGCTGGGTCCGGCTTGACAATCACATTTTCAGTTTATAAAGAACCAAAAACACACACTGCTTTTCAGCCAGCAACATCAAATCATAAAACACACACAAGAACGTGGACAAGCTTCGAGCATCTCTCTCCCATCTGCCGCTATCTCTTCTCCTTAAATACTCCCTCCTCCCCTCGCTGAAACACGAGGTCGTTGTGGCCCGCAGGTGGAAGTCATTTGCCACTTATCTTCTCGGCCTTGCTCTGCCCAGACGCTGCTTGTCTCTGCCCTGCTCACCACATAACCCCATCGCCAAACTCAGGTTGGGGATTTCTCCGGCCTGTGACCTACTCTCTCCATTTCTTGGGAGTAAGCATCGGCGGGTCACACAGACCACTCGGCTCCGCCCTGTGCGTGTCTGCGAGGGGGAACCGGGTCGAAAGAGAGGAGAAAGAGAGGGCAGGGGAAGGATGCGCCATCCAAGGAGTCCTCGCTGCTGACTGGGGGTTGCGGCGCCGAGGGAGTGTTTGATACGGTGGGGCTGGAGCCCTGCATCAACCGGCAGCCGGAAGAGATGACTATGGGGTCCAGTGCCATCACACGGCATCGCAGACAGAAGCAAAACAGCGGGCAGAGGACCACTTGACGGCATATCTGGGGCCAGCGAGCTCCTCTCTCTCTCCCCTCTTTTTATTCCCAAAATAGATGTTTGCCTAAATTAACAATAAGCTTTCCACACCAAACATCATATTTCCATTGAATTTGTGAACATTGTATATCATACGTTCTCTTGTATATGACTACAGTGTGCAAACCACGCTCCCAAGTTTTCATTCGTCATTACACTAGTGTATATATGGTGGAGGGACCATAAAGTAATCTGTCTCAGCTGTGATCAGATCACCGGAGATGGATGTCAATACCAGGGCCTAGATGTGCTGCTGAAATTCAATGCATTTTGTGACCTTAAATAGAAATGCAACCTAAACCAATATCCATTAATCAAAGCCCTATCCTCAGTGGACCAGGTTTTGGGTAAGAGCATTGACCCAAGCTGAGAATAGCACTGGGATATTTGTGTCCATCTCACCTCAATGATCTCTGTCTGTGCATGTTTGGTCCAGAAAGCCTGAGGGGGTGTGGTACAGCTCACAGCGACAAAACTGTTGGGTTTCCGGTCCAGAGATGGTGTGGTCAGCTCACTGCACACTGCACAAACACATTCACACTCAAGGTCACAATGGTGTGAAGATTTTCCACCTGAAGCATTGTATCTATGAGTGAGCTACAGCGAACCTCGAGAGTTTTTCGCAAAGAACTGTCAGTTCTCGTAGATGTAGTCAGACCTCCACAGTTAAACAACTTTATTTACAAGTGATGAGAGATAGAGGCGCTCACTTAATCCAAACGCAGCTACTTTGGCGGCAAACTTCACATAAGCATGCAGTAGGACACAACGGTCTTACGGAAATATTTACACTTGATTTGATTTACTTTATTAATCCCCAAGGGGAAATTTATACACTTCTGTTTAATGTCATTTACAGTCCCACGATCGGACCTGATAACCAGCTGGACCTTAATATCCCAGCAGCAGTCTTGCTGGTCATGCCAGCTGAAGGATAAAGGGATCATGTTTTCTGGTGCCATCTCTGTGCGACCCTTGGCAAATAGATGGAAAATGGGCTGGGAAATACTGTTTATTGAATATCCATGATATACTGCTATCACTGTAATGCGTCATATCTCGTGATTATGACAGCGATAAGACAGATATGTTTTAATAGTGGCTCTTGGCTAATAATTGGATAATACATATTTTCTCTCTGCCTGAAGAAACAAATTAATTGTTTCTGCTATTTGCGATATTTATTGAACATCATCCAAACGGCTGACAAGTATTGAGTTTCACCCAGCCCAAGGTTGAAATGCAGAAAAACAAAGACTGACCAAGACTGAACTCTAGTACTGGCTCATCGGGGTCTTGGCTGTTTCCTACACAGAGGAAAAAGAGAGAACGAGAGAGATATGATGTCATTCATATGTAAACCACAAAAATATAACCCAAACATTAAACAGAAAAGAAATACAATACAAGAGAGAACACCATGACACCAGTTGGCGGATACTGTATACCTTCCAGTGCCAGTCCAAGCATCTCTGAGGCAAGATCTAGAGTGTTTGCCCTGTACACGGACCATGGCCGTTCCCTCCGTGACATTGTGGCAGGGTGTTTGTGTGTGTGTGTGTTGAAGTCAGAGTAAAACGAGTGGTGGAAATCCACACACATAGGCAAGCACACACTCCTGTGGCTGTTTCCACCCCTCTTATCTGAGAGAGAGAGAGAGAGAGAGAGAGAGAGAGAGAGAGAGACAGAGAGAGAGAGAGAGAGAGAGAGAGAGAGAGAGACAGAGAGAGAGAGAGAGAGAGAGAGAGAGAGAGAGAGAGAGAGAGAGAGAGAGAGAGAGAGAGAGAGAGAGAGAGATGTAAAATGTTACCAATATATGGGCAAACTCTTGTATACATACAGAATTCCTTCTATGAATATAGTAATTTCAGAGCTGAAAAGTCACCAGCGGTCTGCTGTTCTAAGCATCGAAGAGAAGTTCTCTATAGTGCGATTAGATCACAATTGCTGCTGTCTGATCAGGTCTCTGTGGCAACCATACAGTCTGTTGTAGGTCTCCCTGTTCTTCTTCTATTACATTACAATTGCAAAAGGATTGCTGAAATCAAAAATGTATATTTCCTACTGAAACTGTAAATATATAGAATGATATCTTAAGACAGATGTGCCTAAAACTTATTTGCACGGTACAATATCAACCCAGTACATTGCAATTTAATCACTCGCATATGCGACTAAATATCACGCTATGCAACTAAAATATTGGCTAGTAAATATTCAGATTTTACTGGCTTAAGATTGAGTTGTGTAGTGGTGAAGAACTAAACCTCATGATCCTTTTACTGAATAAGAAGCTGGCAAATAGCTTGTGAGTGCGTAATGCACCTGATGGTCGTCTGTTAGAAGGTAAAAGTGTTGCAACTTTCAAAACTCAAGATCTTGTAGATTTGAATTTGAGAATGTGCAGAATAAATATTTGTATAAGCAAGTAAATACACATCATCCAATAAAAGTTTTCTTTTGCTTCATTCCATGGATTGCATCCAAAGACAAGATCAACAGACTACATTTTCATTTCATGTTTCTTTTAACCTCTTGCCTGTTATTTACAGTCAGTTGGTGATTAAAAAGTAAAATAAAATATTTTTTTTTTTATTATTCTAATCATACATTTAGTGGATGAGGGTAAAACCACCGTTTAACTTCCAGGGCTTGACAATAAGGACTGTCCGATGGCCCGGGGCCAGTGTGAGAATGATTCGGGCCAGTTGCTAGAACTGTGACTTGCCCGATTGGGCCAGTGCTGAATTTAGATAACAAAAAGTGAGAGAGACCAAAAATCACACGGAGCAAACAACATCTTCTAACTTCTTCTACACATGTGTAAATGGCAGGACATCTGAGGTTAACATGATGCATTTATGAATGTATTTCTATAAAGCACATATATGGGATTATATAAGGCATAAATCATATCTTGCAAATTATAAATGTGATAACATTTTGGGGGACAAAATTGTATTTAAAAATGTTTTTCTTCCCTTTTTCTCCCCAATGTGGAACGCCCAATTCCCAATGCGCTCCAAGTTGTCGTGGTGGTGTAGTGACTCGCCTCAATCCGGGTGGCGGAGGACGAATCTCATTCAGAGACCGTCAATCCGCGCATTTTAATCACATGGTTTTTGAGCGCGTTACCATGGAGACATAGCGCATGTGGAGGCTTCACGCTATTCTCCACTGCATCCAAGCACAACTCGCCCCACCGAGTGCGAGAACCACATTATAGCGACCACGAGGAGGTTACCCCATGTGACTCTACCCTCCCTAGCAACCGGGCCAATTTGGTTGCTTAGGAGACCCAGCTGGAGTCACTCAGCACACCCTGGATTCAAACTCACGTCTTTACTTGCTGAGCTACCCAGGCCCCTGGGGGATATAGTATTAAAAACATAAGATATGTAAAAAATATTTATCTTAAGACATATTTTTTAAAACCATGATGGTAAAAACATTTGCACTTCCAGCTATCTTAAAGGTGCACTCGTCATTTTTTTCCTCATTAAAAAAGTTTTACTTGTAAAGAAATTAATAACAGTTTTGAAACGTGTATAAAATCATAAGCACTCACATGAGATGAAGCCTTCAGTCATATCAGTAAGCTTTTTAATGTGGTTTTATTCTACATGGAGAGGGTCCCCTCATGGAGGCTGCCATGTTATGATCACATGACTTGCCACATACTACTTGCATAATCTCAGTAACTGCCCTGTTATTGGACACTGTGAATAGTGAATTTCTACAATGGCATCTGCATCTGTAAACAGAGATTAATTAGAAGAGACGGGACACTTATGGAAATTGGAACGCTCAACCAAAGAGCTCCGAGCGCCCAACGGTCAACGGATGTTGAAAGGAAGTCCCGCCTTACAGTTAAAAATGCCAATCAGCTTTTAGATACAGACATCACCTGTCAATCAACTCCAGAATGCACATGTGCATTAGCTATACAAGCCGGGAAAATGTCATTTTTGGGGTAATTTGAGGTAAAGAATCACAATTTATTATTCCAGTATTGTCAACATCCACACAGCTAGGTGTCAGTGCAAGAAATTTGAACTGTTACCCTAGAAACTATAAAGCCATGCTAATAATAGGAAAAAGCCAGCACAGAAACAGACATTCAGAAATGATGGATCTGTACTCCAATCAGATCTTCTCCTCTCATCTGGTTATTTGATTTCCTCTCCTGTCAATCTGAATATACACTTTTAAATCTACCAGAGTAGAATGCATGGAGAGGAGACACACATGGACATATTTGGTCCAGGACTCTATACCTCATATGCATGAGAACTGTAACTCTATGAGATGACACAGTAGCAATGACTGTATGTGAGGAAGAGTTAGTATATATATTATACACAGTAACTGCTTATCCATCTAAATTTTAAGAATTAGAAAGGCCTTTTGTGAATCATTTGTGCCTCTAGGCATCTAGATAACTTGCCCTCATCATTGTAATAGACAAGAATGATGAGCAGAACATTGCCTGCCCACATCATCCTCTATGAGTCAGGCATGAACTGAGCTGTTTTTAAATATAACAACTATGCGGCAAATCTTGTCTTGCATACATGCATTCACACTTATGTGCACTGACACACAACTGTTTCAGCCATAGACTGCAAGTAAACAGCAGTAATGATGGTATACTGTGTGTGTGTGTGTGTGTGTGTGTGTGTGTGTGTGTGTGTGTGTGTGTGTGTTATGTATTATGATGTGGCGACTTGTTTATTGCATGTAAAGCTGCAAGCATGTGTCTGTGCCGTTTGCACATGAGTAGGAAGAGAGAAGTATCACTAGCACTGTTCAACTCAACCTTTCTCTCTCCATTCACCATCCTTTCCTCTTTTTTGCATCTCTATATCAGAAAACCATGACAAGAAAAATTCTACTGTGTGAATGATCTTTTGATAAATGTCAACAATTTCACCTAGACAACAGCTCACAAAAATATGATATAATATTCCCATAATTCTGCTCAGATGGCTGTCTCCATGGAGATGGTGTTATTTACATTTCATGGTATTGTCACTCTCTGTGGGATAGTTTGATGATCGTTGCTGCAATGCAAAATCAAGACTTGCCATGGCAGACAATTAAAGCTAGTGGACTGCACTATATCTAACATACATCAACAATATCTACAGCTTCTGCAATTGCTTTAAAGGAATATTCCGGGTTCAATACAAGTTAAGTGGACAGCATTTGTGGCATAATATTGATTACCACAAAAATGTATTTCGACTTGTCCCTTCTTTTCTTAAAAATAACTAAATTAAAAATAGAATAGAATGCAGCTCGATTTGTTTAAAGGGAACGCTGTTCACAAGCTTCATTGGTTTTGCTTTTGTCAGTGCACTTACATCATTCGAGAGGCAGCATGAACTGATTCCCCTTCATGGATGTGCGTTCTGAGAGTGACCGGGAGTAAATAATCAATCCATACGATTCCATACATATGAATCCTGTTCTAGATTTGTTGGATCATCTCTTTGATATATATATATATGCAATTACATGTTTCCATTGATCATGGTATAAATATTGGGGGGGAAAAACTACAACCTTTTATATATATAAACTGGCAACCAAAAGTTTGGAATAATATACAGATTTTGTTGTTTTGGAATGAAATTGGCACTTTAATTCACCAAAGAGGCATTCAACTGATCACCATGTATAATCAGGACATTACTGATATTAAAAACAACACCATCACTGTTTAAAAAGTCCTTTTTTATCTAATCTAGACAGCAGCATCAGTCCAACCCCTTATCCTTGAGTAATCATGCTAAATTGCTCATTTGGTGCTAGAAAATCACTTTCCATTATATCAAACACTGTTATAAGATGTTTGGTTTGTTAAATGAAGCTTAACTTTGTCTTTGTGTTTGTTTATGAGTTGCCACAGTATGCAATAGACTGGCATGTCTTCAGGTCAATATTAGGTCAAAAATGGCAAAAAAAAAAAAAAAAAAAGGCTTTCTCTAGAAACTCGTCAGTCAATCATTGTTTTGAGGAATGAAGGCTATACAATGATTGAAATAGCCAAAAAACGGCAGATTTCATTGAAAAGTGTAACTACAGTCTTCAAAGACAAAGCACAACTGTCTCTATCAAGGACAGAAAGAGATGTGGAAGACCAGATGTGCAACTAAACAAGAGGATAAGTTCATCAGAGTCTCTAGTTTGAGAAATAGACGCCTCACATGTCCTCCGCTGACAGCTTCATTGAATTCTACCCGCTCAACACCAGTTTCATGTACAACAGTAAAGAGAAGACTCAGGAGGCCTTATGGGAAGAATGGCAAAGAAAAAGACACTTTTGAAACAGAAAAACAAAAAGAAAAGTTTTGAGTGGGCAAAGAAACACAGACATTGGGCAACAGATAATTGGAAAAGAGTGTTACGGATCTTAACCCATTGAGCTTTTGTGGGATCAGCTAGACTGTAAGGTGTGTGAGAAGTGCCCGACAAGACAGACACATCTATGGCAAGTGCTTCAGGAAGTGTGGGGTGAAAGGTCAAGTGCTACAGGAAGTGTGGGGTGAAAGGTCACCTGAGTACATTTACATTTATGCATTTGGCAGACGCTTTTATCCAAAGCGACTTACAGTGCACTTATTACAGGGACAATCCCCCCCGGAGCAACCTGGAGTTAAGTGCCTTGCTCAAGGACACAATGGTGGTGGCTGTGGGGATCGAACCAGCGACCTTCTGATTAACAGTTATGTGCTTTAGCCCACTGCGCCACCACCACCACTCGCATCTGGACAAACTGACAGCTAGAATGCCAAAGATCTGCAAAGCTTCTAAAAATTATGTAGAGGGGTTGGCACTCCTAAGAACATGGAAGTTCTTTCCATAGGTCATTTGAACAGAGGCATAAAACTCTTGCACTCATTACAGAGTATGCACATTAATATAGAACATAGATTAAAAATGACTGGAATTACCTATGCATAAAATGGTTTTACACACTCATTCCAGAGAATGAGTATCTGAATTCGAAAAGACCAGTTTTAAACTGGCATGGAATATAAATGCTGTGCAACATGACACCTAATGTTTTAACTAATGTTAATGTGCAGTACACAACTCTAATTGTAAAGTGTTACCAAGAAGTCCTCCTAAATGATCCAGTGTTTGAAGTTGAATGGTTATGATAGCAGTTATCTCTTTAGCCAAATAACATTGGTTTTGAACAGACGGCGCTTGACTACCTTGGCCGTATCTGAACTGAAACTGGTTTTAAACCTCAGTGGATCAGAAAGAGTCTTTAGCACCAATATTGAGTGTCATATATATAGGTCTTGGAGACCCCACCAGATTTATGAGTCATATGAACTGGGACAGGGAGACAGGGAGAGCTTTTTCAGATAATCCCTACGGACTACCTGACATACTTTTTCTTCATGTGCCCTGCTGAGAACAGCACACACATTCAAAAGACTAGAAGTCAGAGCAACAGCAAGAAATGCCCCAACCAGCACTGTTTTGAACAGTTGTCTCCTTTGATTGTTCTGTGCAGAGGGCAGGGAGAGCTGAAGTGAAAACACTTTTCACTTCTTCTCTCCTTCTGGTTACAGCATGTCTCAGGTGTAGCAGAGAGGAACTAAGTATAAGAAAGACGCAGTTGGGTGCCCTGAAAGTGTCTTAGATGGCCAGAGATATTTTCACCTTTGTTAAAAGATGGGGCCTGGGGTGACAGCAGCTCTGATGATAACAGGCTTTAATTAAAAAAATGCCCTATGTGACAATTCCATTTTGTCTTCAAGATTCCACATTAGTGGGTGAGACAGACAAGACCAAAAATGGGTTGCAAGTCCAATCTGATGGGGTGTGTCCGACAGCAGGGAAAAACAAGGCTAAATGCTAATCACAATTGTGCATTAGGCTTAAAGGAATATTCCGGGTTCAATTGGCTAGGTGCACAAGATGGCGCCTGTGAGCTTTCACCACACCAGTGAGTGCAAGTTCATCCGGTCGTATAAGCGCTCATTGAAACTGCGTGAGAACACACGGTATGATCGAGGTGTAAGCAGGCTTTATTGAGACTTGTTAGAGACTTTGTTGAGACCAGCATGAGCATGTTTACAAGTAAAGAAAGAAAGGGGAGTGGTTTATCAGCGACAGGAGATAACATTCACTTTACTTTGATGTGTGCCTAAACGGTATGAAGTTAATAGTGTCATAATGAAATATCAACTAAGAATACTTTTACAGCATGTATTAACCTTGATTAATATTCATTTCTAATTATATGAACGAATGGTAATTAACAATGAACAATGGAATATTTCATGAAACATTAACCTAGATTAATGCTCAAAAATATTTATCATTGTAAATTAATTATACCAAATGCATTAACCAAACTGAAACTTATTGTAAAGTGTTAGCAAAACGTTGCATGTGTAATGAAACGTAATAGGCATACCGAAATTGCAACTTTATAAATGTGTTGGTTGTTGTCCAACAGGGGATTCATATGACCTTATTTACCCTGCAGGTTTATATATATCTGTATCCAAGCCAAGCATTTATACAGCAGAATACTACTATAGAGGTAATATCAGGTTCCTATCTGGTCCCCCACCAGAGATATTCAACCTAAAAGTGAGGGGAATTTTAAACAATTGCACTTTCTCCTCCTCATAAAAAAGAAATAAGAAAAGTCTCAAACCTGAAATGTTCTGCATGCACACTATACTTATCTAAGTACCCCTAAACAGTTTTTTAAGACTCAAACCCGTCCCATTATAAATTGACCCTAAAAGTGGAACTTTGAGCAATCTTGAGTATTACATTAGTACTTAAATTCTAAGTCTAAGTAACAAGAATGTGCAAAATGTTTATATATGTTCACGTACCTTGTAATGTGCTCTAGAGAACAGTTTTTGTTCCAATGAGCTAGGACCATCCTGAGCAGAGACACTGAAGTTTCCGTAAACCGCTGAATAACCAAACTTTGCCATGTGCCATGACACAAAGATGGCCGTCATAGTTAAACCAAGTAAAATATAAATACAAAACTGGTAGTTTTGCAATACCAATAGTGATAATAACCCCCCCAAAATTTGGAAACTTAAAAATACTTGAAGAGATACTTTTGTTTTTTTTAAATAAAACTATTTCGGTATCGTGTTGGGTCGCTACTCCATTTCCAATGTAAAATCTCTGTCATAAAGCAAAACCAGCTGAATACCACAGTGACTAAACATCCAGGGCAGCCTCATAAGGAAGGCGTCACCATAGCAACCTTTTGCCAGCATTGTTACAAAGCCACCTAAGTTTGGAAGATTCCATCAAAGGCTCTGTAATCTTCGGATGTATTCTGGAAACCTTATTGTCCCACAACTAACGAAATAAAACATTAAATGAAAGCAATAGTAAATGATGACAGAATTTTCCAAATTCATTTTAAAATGTAGACTTGGTTAAAATAATAGAACGCTGCGAAATTAGTTGAATAAAGGATTCAGTGTGGCATTTAATATATGAAACATGGATGACGTTTTGGTGGTGCAGGAACCCCATAACTCGCCCCCAGTGATGCTTCATCATGAGAGTGTGCAACATCAGGTAAATGGAGTATGAATTGTTTTTTCCTTTGTTGTTTTTTGCTGTAGACTGTCCAAAAGATATCATTAGTCACCTAGTGCATTTTTGACAGCAGTCATTCCAAAGCATGCCACAAATGGCACCTTGAATTTGAAGGCTGCTGCTAAGAATTCAGAGCCATCTTTAAAGATGAGCACAGTTCAACAAACCACACTTTTCAAATATCCATGAGAGAGAGAGAGAGAGAGAGAGAGAGAGAGAGAGAGAGAAGAAAAAAGTGAGGGTGTTTGTTTTAGATCACTCATTTTCCATAGACACAGAGTCAGGCAGAGTGCTGACTGGATACCGTAAAAGGGCAAACCCAGTTTCCCAGTTTTCACTCTCTGTCTGACTGCCAAACCTCAAACCCCAAGTCCTCATCCTCTTACACTCAAAAGCTCCCTCTCTTTCACACACACACACACACATATAATGACATGGTTACACAGGAGGGAGTTAAGCTGGTGAGTGTCCTGAAACCTCCTTAGATGCTTCTCTGTATCTCTGAGTGAAACTTCCCACACAGAGATAACAAGCCGAGTTCAACGTGATCCAGAACTGATCATCTCTATAAAACACCAGTCTTTGCATCCCTCTACCCACACACCTCACTTACAGCTGAATCATTCCCTCCCACATGCGCATTCAGGTAAAACTTTTCTCACTTTTAGACTGTCATTTTTGCTCTCTCAAGTGCTGCTAACTACAAACTAGGGCTGAATGATTAATCAAATAAAAATTTAAATCGCGATATGACCTAGTGCAATTAACAAATCGCAAAGTTAAGAAAGTATTAAAGGAATATGGACTTAAAATAATAATCTGTATATAAGGTTTGAAATGAACACTAACCAAATGCAGGTAGAAATCAGCAGTGGCAGGTAAAGGCGTCTCTCTTATTAGCCACTTTGGTGAGAAGCATTTTCAAGGTTTTTCCTGCATGAAAAATTCTGTGAATGTCAGCGACTCGGGCCACTACCGAAGGAATTTTAATAGTATTTATCTTGCGTTCAGCACTTTATAAGCACTAAATATGCCTCTTATTACTTATATGGACTGAAATGTATCACAGTTTGTAGAGCGGAGGAGGGTGGGGCCGGGCTGGAACAACGCACGCCCGTCCCCAATCAGCCTGATGGGGGCGCACGAGGGATAAAGGCGGCCGGTGACGACGGTTCCGGAGAGAGAGAATGACATGGATCTGCTCTGTGTTTATGTTTGTGTGTTTTTTGTTCAGTTTATTATTAAAACTATTATTTATATTGCCAAGCCAGCTCTCGCCTCCTCCTTGCCCACCAACCCCGCTACATTGGTGCCGAAACCCGGGAAGGAGGAGGGATGCCAGTCGCGGAGTCCTCCACACTGCCATCCACCCAGGGGAAGGAGTAGCCTGAACGCCCGGACACGGGGAATGGACGCCTCCGCTAGGCAAGTGGGGACTGGACTCCCCGACCAACTGGAGCGATGGAGCTGCTGCCAGGGGTGGAGGAGTGCCCTGCCGTCCCCCAGAAACATGGAGGGGTCGAGAGGACAGCCGTTCACCGCCTGGAGTGGTAGGGCCACTGCCACGGGCGGAGGAGTGTCCCCACGAGTCGCCGGGAATGCGGAGAGGCGTTCTGTCTGCCAGGGGTCGTAGGTCTTACTCCGGTCTGCCTGGGGAGGAGTGGCTGCCATCCGCCTGAGAGGGTGGGGGAGTGATTGAGGACCACGTGACGGTGCATCAGAGAACCGGTGAGTTTTTTCCCTCTCTCTCTCCTCTCTCTCTCTCTGTCACTCCGTTTTGGCCTTTGTCCTTCACCTATTTCGTTTGTTGTTGTTTTTACCCTTCTGCCTCCTCCCAGGTCGAAAAAGGTGGGGATGACCCGCCGGCAGATGTGCTTTATAATGACAGAGCAGGCTCTAGATATAAAAATACACAGAAATATTAGTTCACACTAAATATATCTTGTAAAAATTACATGTAAGAATATTAAAAGCTCTTTGTAGTGGGCATGAATGGCATGCACTGGTTATAAGAGATAAACCTAAATAGCCTGTTGGATTTCAACATGCCTTTTCAATAAAATAATACACAACATTTTTAACCAAGCACAAGATGCTTTTATTCAGCAAATACTTATTTTAAAATATCAGTAACAATATAATCATTACTGTCAATTTCACTTTATTAAATTAAACTGTTATTTATCCCAACATAAGTGTTATTTTTTTTCATGCAAGTCCACCATCATTTTAAATGGATCCATGTAATTATTTAAACAAATTTTTTCACAAAGAACCACTAGATAGTGACATACCCATGTGAAACTTACATACCATAAGTTTGTTTTGCTTTTCAGCTTGAAAAGAGACTGAAACAAAAGTCGTCAAACACTTCCATCACTAATAAAAACGTAACTAAAAGAACGGTTCATTAAAGAGTTAAAAGATCCATCACAGATGTACTGGGACTCAAATCAGCCCAGATTACATATATTTAAAATACTGTAAATTAAAATAGAGTTGTCACTGATTACATCAATATATGTAATGTAATCTCTAAAATGTTATCAATTCAGACATCACATTTGACATTAGGATTATAATCCCCCATAGCTTTATTAAACATGAAACAAAATTGTATACATTATAGGAGATTAATACCGCACTATATTTAGATCTCTGTAAACTGTCAATTTTCTCTCGCAGTACATATTCACTCTCACGCTTAAGATGGACATTAGATCCCTCACGATAAACCGCATTATTATAGTGTGCTTTCATTGATGTTACATATTAAACCATATATATGTTAATTGAACAAGCACGAACATCCATCTCCCATTTATCACGATGAGGATTCAGATCGTTGACGATTAAGCACTTCCAAAGCGTGTGTTACCCTGAGAAGCAGATCATTGGAGATAATGATCAAAGTTTATCATTGCTCATTCTCCACACTAGTTTCAGCTGAACTCATCAACATCTCAATATCAAGCAATTCTATAATTTGGCAACTAAAAATTGCCATAGGGCTCCTAAATATTTCAGTTTAGGAGCCAATATCTTGAGCCCTGTTTAAAGTGGATATAAAAAGTCTACACACCCCTGTTAAAATGCCAGGTTTTAATACAGATAAATCATGTCAGAACTTTTTCCACTTTTAATGTGACCTATAATGTGAACAATTCAATTGAAAAACAAACTGAAATATTCGTGATGAAAAAAATGAAATTAAAATTAAAAACCTTACAATAACCTGGTTGCATAAGTGTGCACACCCTCTTATAACTGGGGATGTGGCTGTGTTCAGAATTAACCAATCACATTCAAATTCATGTAAATAGAAGTCATTACACACCTGCCATCATTTAAAGTGACTCTGAATAATCACAAATAAAGTTCAGCTGTTCTAGTAGGATTTTCCTGACATTTTCTTAGTTGCATTTCAGAGCAAAAGCCATTGTCCACAGACAGCTTCCAAAGCGTCACAGGGATCTCATTGTTGAAAGATATCAGTCAGGAGAAGGGTACAAAAGAATTTCCAAAGCATTAGATATACCATTGAACACAGTGAAGACAGTCATCATCAAGTGGAGAAAATATGGCACAACAGAGACATTACCAAGGACTGGATGTCCCTCCAAAAATTGATGAAAAGACGAGAAGAAAACTGGTCAGGGAGGCTTCAAAGAGGCCTACAGAAACATTAAAGGAACTGCAGGAATATATGGCAAGTACTGGCTGTGTGCTACATGTGACAACAATCTCCCGTATTCTTCATATGAATGGCCTATGGGGTAGGGGGGCACGACGGAAGCCTTTTCTTACAAAGAAAAACATCCAAGCCCGGCTGAAGCTTGCAAAAACAAACATCAAGTCTCCCAAAAGCACTTGGGGAAATGTGTTATGGTCTGATGAAACCAAGGTTGAACTTTTTGGCCATAATTCCAAATGGTATGTTTGCCGCAAAAACAACACTGCATATCACCCAAAGAACACCATACCCACAGTGAAGCATGGTGGTGGCAGCATCAGGCTTTGGGGCTGTTTTTCTTCAGCTGGAACCGGGGCCTTAGTCAGGGTGGAGGGAATTATGAACAGTTCCAAATACCAGGCAATTTTGGCACAAAACCTTCAGGCGTCCATTAGAAAGCTGAAGATGAAGAGGATGTTCACCTTTCGGCACGACAATGATCCAAAGCACACATCCACAAAAGCATGGCTTCACCAGAAGAAGATTAACGTTTTGGAATGGCCCAGACCTGAATCCAACTGAACATCTGTGGGGTGATCTGAAGAGGGCTGTGCACAGGAGATGTCCTCGCAATCTGACAGCGCTTTTGGAGCACTTTTGCAAAGAAGAGTGGGCAAATGTGCCATGCTAATCGACTCCTACCCAAAAAGACTGAGTGCTGTCATAAAATCAAAAGGTGCTTCAACAAAGTATTAGTTGAAGGGTGTGCACTTATGCAACCAGGTTATTGTGAGGTTTTTTTTTTTTTTTTTTTCCCTCAAAGATTTCAGTTTGTTTTTCAATTGAATTGTTCACATTATAGGTCACATTTAAGGTGGAAAAAGTTCTACATGATTTATCTTTGTCTCATTCTTTTACATCACAAGAACCTGGAATTTTAACAGGGGTGTGTAGACTTTTTATATCCACTGTATCTATTGCTGCTTGTGAAATTGTGTAATAATTTATTATGTCCATATTATTGTGTTTCCTCCATGAAAAACAAAAGTAAATGCTGGCAGATTGTCAGAGCTTCTGATTTCCATTAAAGGAAAGCGGAAGTTGATTTATTCTGCCAAGCTCCAAAAATCTCCAGAGGAGGGGAAGGTGATCATTATCATACACTAGTTGTATGTTCTACATTCATGACATATTTATGGTTCATTTTAATCCTTCATCATCCACTTTCTTTGTATAGAAAAGGAGCAGCTCCGACATTCTGCCTAACCTCATTTTGTGTTTCACATAAGAAAGAATATAATACATGTTCGGAATGACATGAGGGTGAGTAAAATTATGACAAATCTTTCATTTTTGTGTGCACTACATTTTTAAAAATATTTGTGGTTCTGTGGGGTGCCTGACAACCAGGATAAATCCATTGGGGATAGTAAGGATATGGAGTAAAAGAAAGACACAGTGAATACAAGGACACAACAAGGGAAACAATCACACCAACAAGTCCAAATATTCCTAAAGTAACTAAAGTTTTTTGTTTGCCAAAGCAACGCTCTGAGAATCTTTTACTATGTAAGATCTCCAGATGGCCTTGGTAGCATCAGGGAGACACTGATCTATGAGCAGCTGGCACTGCATTTAGCATTGTGTGTGTGTGTGTGTGTGAGACAGGAGGGCAAAGGAAAATTGAGAGAGTGAGATAGAGACCCCTTGTTTGAGCCTGTCTGTGTTTTTGTGTGCAAGAACAAAAAAAGGTTCTACCCCTCCTGAGTGGTCTGTTCATCCAATTGGAGCTTGCATAATTCTTTAGAGGCCAACTGCAGATGTTACCCTTTTGAGATGAAAATGAGCAACAGCCATCTTTCCCCCAGCATGGGTTAACGAACACACAAAAAAAAAGGTACTAGAATTTATCTTCAAATATATAGGCTCCAGAGGAGCCTATAACAGCAAAACAGAGACTTTTAAGAAACTAGAGCCATCAATGCATTCAAAGACACGTACAGATCGCTGGTTATTTCTGCAACACTGAAATATTGTGTGCTCGAAAAAGGAAATAAGTCCCTACACTGGCTTGATTCATGAATTCAGGTTGAGTAGCCAAGGAAAGGAATTGGTGGTGTAAAGTTGAACAGAGAGATAAACACCCTTGCATTGGAGATAGTGCTTCTTAAACTCGTCATTTAAAGGGGCATTATTCTGAAAAATTCAAGATTTAAAAATAAATTAATAAATAAAACAGTTTGTTGTAATATGAAAGCATTAAGAAAACTAGTTTCCAAAATGGTTCATTCAGTACAGTAGGGCTGTTATTGATAGCTGTGTGACTCCGTGTCCTTCTACACGAACATTGTGTTTTGTCTTCGGTATACGCTATGCATAATTTAATTGAATTTAAATTGACTGATCTCAGTTCAGGACAATCTGGGCTGTCAGTAAAGGGTTAAAGTAAAGGGTTAAACTCACAGCGGAGTTTGTCTTTGGGGGGGAAACACCAACAAACCTACGTCTGGCAGGGCTCCAGACTTAAGAGCCATTGGCTGTTTTTAGTCACCAAATCATATAATTGCTCGATTTAGACGGTTATTCAGAAACAAGATAGAAAGCAAAAGAAAGACAGCTCATAGCCCATTAATCAGAGGTTTAAAATACAGTATATATAGTTGAGAAGATACGCAAGTTTGCATTCCATTTTTGTCTCATAAATATTCACACCCCATTTGACTCTACTCTCCCTAGCAACCTGGGCCAATTTGTACAAATATAAGAGATAAAACATATTTTTTTTTATTTATCCCTTTTTCTCCCAATTTGGAATGCCCAATTCGCACTACTTAGTAGGTCCTCATGGTGGCGCAGTTCCTCACCTCAATCCAGGTGGATTGAGCTCTGAGACCGCCAATCCGCATATCTTATCATGTGGCACGTTGTGCATGACACTGCAGAGACTCACAGCATGTGGAGGCTCATGCTACTCTCCACGATCCACACACAACTTACCACATGCCCCATTGAGAGCGAGAGTCACTAATCGTGATCACGAGGATGTTACCCCAATTTGGTTGCTTAGGAGACCTGGCTGGAGTCACTCAGCACACCCTGGATTCAAACTCGTGACTACAGGGGTGGTAGTTACATTTACATTTATGCATTTGGCAGACGCTTTTATCCAAAGTGACTTACAGTGCTCCTATTACAGGAACAATCCCCCCGGAGCAATCTGGAGTTAAGTGACTTGCTCAAGGACACAATGGTGGTGGCCGTGGGGCTCGAACAAGTGACCTTCTGATTAACAGATATGTGCTTTAGCCCACTATGCCACCACCACTCCATGGTGCGTAGTTAGCATCAATACTCGCTAATTGGCAATCCTGCCTCCTCCTTGCCCATCCTTTATACTGTTACATTGGTGATGAAACCCGGGAGGGGGGATGCGCTGTTGTGGAGTCCTCGCAACTGCCGTCTGCCCAAAGGAGCAGCCGCGGCCATCTGCCAGGGGACGGAAGAGTCGCTGCCGGCCACCTAGACGCGGAGGAATGGCCGCCATCTGTGAGGGGAGGAGGGGCTTGCTGCCGGCCGCCTGGAGCAGTGGAGCCGCTGCCTGGGGCGGAGGGGCTCGCTACCGGCCACCAGATCTTGGAGGGGTGTTCCACCAGAAGACTCGCTGATGTCCGAAATGGAAGGAGCGGCTGTCATTCGGCAGAGGAGTGGTCGAGGACCAGGCGACAGCGAGCAAATTTTTTCTCTCTCTCCTCTCTCTCTCGCTGTCGCTCCACCTCGCTCTTTCCCTCTCCCCTTTTCCCTCCCAGGTCATGAGGAAGGTGGGAAAAGGGGGAGGGGGGGTGTACATCATGCCAGGGTTCCCCAGCCTGAGGCAAAGAAGGGAGGAGTGTGACGCCTGGCCCCTAATTGGGCTAATCAGCCGAGGAGAGGGATAAGGGCAGGCGGATGCGGCAATTCGGGAGAGAGAGAGCCACACGCAGCTGCCGTGTGCATTTGTGTTTTGTGTCTTTTTAAGTTTTCATCAAATATTACTTTGATGGTTCATCCGTTTCCCGCCTCCTCCTTGCCCATCCCTTATACAGTTACAGGTGCATTTCAAACTGTTGCAGACAGAGAGCACACGAGGTTAAGTCATTCACTAAATAGGGATTAAGGGAGCATCTCATAGCTTTACTATGCAGCCAAGTGCATTCACTCCTAAAATCCAAACAAAAGTTCAGTTTCATGCTGCAGATGTTGTCTGCAATGGCATTGGTAATCAATACAAAGATTCAGAATTTATAATATATCATTTTATTTTAACATTGTTGGCAGTGATTGGACAATGCTGGCAATTACATGTGTCAGAATTAATTATGCTAATTTATGTTTTATAAAATTTTAAATCACTTATTTATAATTTGTTATAGATTCTGATTCAAAAGCTCTCGATACGATTTAATTCTAATTCTGATGCAATATCGGTTAATATTGGTATGCTATAATGTCAATTTTACTTTGAAAGATATTATCTCTCAGCTTGCTGTAAATTGCAAAAAAATTATTTCATAAATTACATTTTATCATTCATTTTTCATCGCATGTGTAGGTTTTTAAAAATGTATAAATCCATGAATTCCAACAATACATATGTCTTGATATTGCATGTATATTTGTATGTGTGTATGTGTATATAAGCATATTATACACACACACACACACACACACACAGTTACATGCATAATTTCTTCTACAGTATTCAAGCATTTATATTGATATGTTGAAAAAGTGCTAAATAGGTCATGTCTCTTCATGAAAGGTGGCAGCGCCTCATGGAAGTGTTTGTTTTAGTTGAGTGAACAGAATCAAGAGTGCACAGAGCTTTAGTGCATCTGTGCTGTGTGTGTTTTTTATTTTTAATAACAACTGACTGTAAAGATAGTAAAAGAGAGACATTATATAATGACAAGTGGATTGCATACATTTTTACACACACACACACACACGCACACGCACACGCACACGCACACGCACACGCAGACACAGAGAGAGAGAGCGCAGATCTAACCAAACTTTTACTCTCAACAGTGAAAGGATCTCGGTGCTTAACTTCTCCACTAAACTACTGTAAAAGATTGATCTTGGGATTTATCGTTCAAAATTGAAATCATGATGCATCGGAAAAAAATATTTTTACCCAGTACTATAGTTCAGTACTTCCACATCTATCTGACGTCAGACGGATGAATATACTTGCACACATAGACACAAGCGCGTCTGAATTACGTCAACAGACATCCACTCGGTTTACATTATTCCGGATACATTTGAAAACAGCGTTTTCATTTTAAAGTACTCTAAATCCACACTAGCGTTTTCCAAAAGTTGCTCGTCCACACCGAAATGTATGAAATCGTGACACTGCGCATGCAGAAAATCCCCATTGCTTGTACGGTCTGACACACAATTGTCCTCGTGTTCCGTCGCCAGACACCAATTCCCGAGTAATCTTCCATTCGCCTTTGAAGTGAAGGGTGAGGGTCAAAAATCCCTTGTCTCTTCAGATATATCAATACATATATATATATATCCTTTTATATCAATATCTATCTATATTCTGTTGCTTAACTTCTTTAATAAAATGATGAATTAACTATATGCATGATCACATAATCAATTCTATTTTCTTATGCATAACTGAAATATACTTTGAATCTTATGTGTGTTGGAATGTTAACTAGTGTCTTTTAAGGAACATTCCAGAGTCTTTCTCTCTGTCCTGCCTGTAGTCTGAAGGTCCTTTGGGGATAAGCTTAGCTGTGATGAGAGGGGGCAGGGAGAATGTTAAACATATGTTCTGTGTTTGATCATTACTTTTCTATGATTAAGTATATGGTTTAAAGTCCTATGCAATACTACCTGAATAGTAGAAGTGTGATTTTCTATTATTATTTCTTTAGGGAAGAAATGTATGTTATTTCAACCCTCTCCTCTGCCCGAGGAGTGAATATTTTATCTCTCTGTTTTGGTTTAAATGGCCTGATAATGTGTGCTCTAGCTGTCTTGTGCCCAGAGAAGGACTGTCGTTCGTCAGTGTTTTGTGTGTGCGTTTGACCTTCTAACTAGGTTTTGAACCAGGGATGCACACCAGGCCGACTCGAAGACACCCCGCGACATCTGCGAGGTCACTTCAGACGTAAATCTCGGGCGCGGACGACAAGTGCGCTGATTAATGTTCATAGGCCATTTAACTATCTATATGTTGTGACTTTATGTTCTTTTAGCCAGTAAGGAGTAAAATAATGGAACGTACGTCCTTGCAAATGGTATAATTGATGTAAGATTTTGTGTAAGGTACGAGTTAGCTTTCGATCTCCTCGTGAGACTTTGTCGCTGGCTCTACCAATTTCACTGCAAACTATTCTTCAGTAAATTTTGATTCTTTAATTGAATTTCTCGACTCCTGGTTTTCTTTCTCCATATCTGTTCCGGGTCATAACTGTTAACCCCTAACAGAAGGAACGCAATGTGTTAATACAGTGCCGCTATAACACAGGCCGCCATCTTGATTGTTTTAGTTGGATAGATCACATGACTGCATCACATGACAATAAATACATCATCATTTTCAGATATATCAGTTTTCACGGTCCGCACTACAAGGTGAAAACTGCATTTTCAAATGTATCCACTTTGGAGTGCGTTTTGAAAAAGCGCAGTTTTCATGGAGAAAAACGTCGTCTTAGTGTGGACGGAAGGCCAAAACGGAGAGAAAAAGATGCGTTTTCAAATGAAAATGCATTAGTGAGGACAAGGCCACAAGAACAACAACAAAATGACGGAGAAGGATATATTCTTCAACTACTGCTGACACCACTGTGCGTATAGCCACCTAGTGGACTCTGCCATCTCAACAGTCAACCTTGTGCATTCGCGTTTGTGCGCGGACCGTCGTGGACAGGCAAAGTATACTTTGGGCTTTAGAGTCGCCTACAGCTCAGACAACGCACTGACTGATCAATTGGTAGTTTTAAATAGGTAGTTTTGCACATCCCTACCTTTTATCTGCAAATTATTTATTACAGAGTGAAAACAATTGTCATTTCAAACAAAACAGTTCTTCAATAGACAATTCCTTCTGAGAAAAATAACCTTTTTTTTATTTTTTTTATGAAGTTTTTATATCAAACCATCAAATCGTAATACTTACAGAATCTTTATTTTGCAATACATATCGAATCGGCTAGGAAATATCTTGTAATATCGAATTGGGAGGTCTGCGGCTATTCCCAGCCCTAAAAGGCACAAGAACGAAAACCCAAGTAAGTGGGTGGAAAATAGGGTTGCACAATTAATCGGAATTAAATCGAAACCGCGATATGACCTTTTGCAATTATTAAATTGCAAATGCTGCAATTTAATTAAATATATAAATAGTCTGCTCCATTCAAAGTTTATTTGCGCTGCTCTGTTCAGTCTATATGCATTGTTATAGTGTTTTCAGAGCGGTTCTATGGTCCACAACTCCCTCTCATGCTTACAGTAACAGAAGTGCTCTGAGTTCGGTTCCGTTTGCTCACGTGCGCTAAACGCTTTATTTACACTAAACAGGCGCGTCCTGCGTGAAGCGGTTTTTATTATTATCTGCGGTAGCAGCCTCTCAGTCTCAGCAAGACACAGGTATCATAATAATAACGCGGAATACAAGGTGGCGTATTATTCAAACATCTTTATTAAATGCTTGTTGAGCAAACAGCATTAACAGGAACACCTGTAGACTCCAGAAACTTCTCTTCATCTCTTCTCCTGTCATTTGTTTACCTCTCACGAGAGAGCGTGTCGCACTTATAACACTCCCCTCGGAAACAAGTGAAAGCGGAACTAATATTTCCAACATCCAACAAAATGAAAAGGAAGGAACATACACAGGGCCGGCGCTACCTATAGGCGAACTAGGCTGTTGCCTAGGGCCTCGGCCTTGGAGGAAGGGCCTCCAAAACATACACATGCTTATCCACCAATCAAGAGCAGCAAAATACTATGCTGTTTGTCCATTGGATATAACAATTGTCATTCACCTGTAGTTAAACCAATTAATATCACCGTTTACATGCGAGTCACTCCCAACCTCTGAATTTATGAATGAAGAGATTGTAGATGAATAAAATCCAACTTTTCTGCAAATTTATCTGATGGCGTCGGCTGAACTCATCCTTCAGGGGCTGCTAAGCGTAAGGCTAAGCAGGCACGCAAAGAAAGTGCAGCTCATGATTCAGGTATCATCTATTTTTGAGTGATTGTAATGTATTGTAAAAAATAAACTGATTCTAACGATCAGCGTCATTTTGAGATAGATCATTTGACGGTTATTTCCAGTTCAAAAGAGCGCGGCGCCGTTGATGGACTGAATTCAGCTTCTGACACTTTGAATCCGAGCGTATGTAGCTACAATCGATTTCCAGCCCTAGTCAGGAGCTGACTCGCAAAATACTACAGAAAAAGTAAAGTTTGTCAGTCAAAGAGCAAACGCACTATACTAAAGCATTGTTTACTATGTTTTAAAACAGTCTGTATATCTTCTAAAACGCAAATGTTTAGCCTACATTAACTGCTCTAGTCTATCATAATAGACTATAGACCATAATAGACTTCATTTTTTTCGTTTCCCAATCATAAATAATGTTGCAATATTTATTGAAAATAAGTATGCAATCTTAAGCATATGAATAAGCACACAATTACAGTTGACGAAATTAACTTGTCTTTTCACTTCCACTAGCAGCTGATTTGTGTATCATAAGGTATTTCTCTACAATACATACCTAATATGACTATATTTAGTCTATCAAAAACAAAACTGTTCATTATCCCAAAATAGTGGGTTAGTGTGTTACCATAAATAAATTACTGAACAAATTACTGCAAAAAACTTCCTGACTGCTAAAAAAAAAAGATGACTTTTCAGATGATTTTTTTTGTTTACCTTAATTAAAGTTACATTAATATGCACATTTAAGTAAAAATATAAAAATACTGATAACAGGTTTTGTATAAATAAAATGGTTAGGAATCATATTTGTTTTCAAGTCTTTTTTATTAAATGATGTTTTATTAACAAAGCACATTCAGATAATCAACGAGATAAGAGGTATATATACTGCAGACTTACCTCTGTTCATTGACAGTTTATCAGCATCCCTCCACCGCCCCATTTCCTCACTTTGATTTTTAATAATCTCTTATTGGATGTAAACAACACAATCCAAAATACAATGCAATCCAATGTAATACTGTGTAAATCTGGCCAAAATTCAGAGCCTGGAGCCCTCCCCTGGACAGCATGCCAAATACGCATAATCTTTACTCTATTTAATTTGATGTAAGTGTGAATTCGTGAATTCTGAAAGGTGGAGGGGAGGAGGGCATGGGGGGGCCTCCAACATACATTTTGCCTAGGGCCTCCAAATGTCTAGAACCGGCCCTGAACATACATATAATAAATCTATGTCAAATATTTAGTTACTATAATATATTGCATTGCTAAATTTAGTATAATAAAATAATGAATAAAAATAATTAAATTAAATGGTGACAAACTAACCAAAATGTTCACTTTAAGTTTAATTACACCAATGGGGTTATCAGTTCAACTTCAGTTTGACATTATGCTCATTCTTTAGGACTATCTTACACAGTAAAGAATAGTTTGTATAGGCTTACTAGTTTTTAAGCATTAGAATAAGGAATAAAATGTATATTTTAAAATGATATGTCGTGTATACTCAACCAACATTATTTTTGACAGCAAAAACTAGGCAACAACTGGTTTTACCAACATGGAAATGTAGTTAACAGTGACACTGAGCAGAAAGCTTACATATAACCAGTTTTGACAGCTGCTGAAAAAAAGTTAAATGATCAGCATCGATTGATGAGATGAAAAGAAAACTGGAGATCGGAATCGGATGTTAAATTCCTGATTGGAGCATCCCTAATATTCAAGTTGACTGTGTTTCAAAAACTAATGTTGCTGATTAGTGGTTTGAGATCCTGTCACAAAATGGACAAAAACAGGTACACGGTGGACGGTAACATTTGGATATGAAGAAGGCTTTGTTTCACTGTTTATATATTTATTTGTTTGTGGTTGAACTGATAAAAGGTCTCAGTTTGGCTCTTTTTAAGAGGGCTCAAGTGCGAAAATCTCAGCAGGCTTTTTGCAGTTGAACATGTGGAAAATATTACCATCATAATCGCAGTACAAATCGCAATCGCAATATGACTTTTTGTCCAAATCGTGCAGCCCTAGTGGAAACGTTTTTTATAAAACATTTTGGATTTTTATATTTTAAATATGATAATACCCCTTATACTTATTAACTTCTACTTCAAGACAGTAAATCTAGTTGACAAATTCTACAAACATAAACATTGACCATCTCCATTTCTCTGTGTGTCATTAAGTGTCACAAAGCTTGAATGCAAATTCAATGAAGGTATGTCAACTAAAAAGAAACATCAAGGAATTTAATTCAGACCTGAAATTATATCAAGAAAATGGCAAAAAGAAGAAGAGGCCAGTGAAATGTGCTCATGTGAGTAAGTGCAATTGAAGTTTGTTGTTTTGCAGCGTTCGAGAGGTTTTAAGGGAAGTGGTTTGATGCATGTATTGCCACTTGCGCCAGACCCATCACTTTGAGGAAGTAGATAAAGATTCAAGGTACTGAACTGGGCTAAGATCACATTCTGATCACATTCTGATCACATTCTCCATTCTTAGCCATGATGTACTGTACAGTAATGTCTACTTCTGTATTAAATGCCAAGAAGAGCTCACAGGACCACGCATATATAACCAGACCTTCACAAATGGCCTATTCACAGGAGAGGACATGCACGACTCAAGTCTTGTTATCAATCCCAGCGTCTCAGACACTTATTCAGCATATAACTCTCTGTCCTAGTGAGGCTAAAAAATATGACTCTGAAGGTCAGCAGGAAATGACACAGCTCTCCACTGACACACAGGTGCTTGTCAGGTATTGAGCTCCTATTTCACAGAGGTGTGTCTAAATGGAGGAGAAAAATGTAGGAATGGCTATGAGCCATTGATCTATTCTGGTGGATCGCCGAGAACAAACATTATGCAGCCCCTTGACACGATTTTGCCCTAGAGAATATAAAAAAGTGAAGGAACTTGTCCTAAAACATCTAGACAATGAGAAATCACTTAAACCCCTAATTTCATTGGATTTTCCTTCTCCAAAAGACTAGATGTAATTAGGAACTATTTGCATTGTTGCTAATTCTCAGAGATGCAAAGTGGGTCATTCCATGCAAACTCAACTAGAGGTCCCGGCTCAAAATGTAGTTTTTGACACTTTTTTTTTATTGGTGAAGTGCTGAATGCATGATGAATCAGCACTAAATATGCTTCTCATGTGGTACGCGGATGTGCTCGGGGTGATTGAAGATTGGAATCATTTGCGTGTTGCAAGCTTCTCTATCCTAATACTGTATACTGGAGCACGTGCACATGCATCAACTGGGCTTCCGTCGCTATGCGTGCTCCGGTAACAGGATAGTACAGAGTGGATCACATCAGGGCTCTACAGTGCGAGTATTTCACCCCTAAAAATTGATATGTGCGAACTGGAAAAATTAATTATGAGCACAGTGTGCGATTAAAGATTACAAACGTAACCCCCCTCCCTCCCCCCCTTTTTAAGATATTTGTTTAAAAATTACAAAACCCACCTTCCACAAGCGGAGTTTTCTGTGATGACGCGGTCCAGTCAGAGAGAGAAAGGTGAACAATGGAAAAAAGTAGCGGTATAGGCGACATCGCATTTTATTTTAAGCGAAAAAGAGATGAGGAGAAAGAGGAATTTGGTGAGGGGGATTCGCAAGATTCAACTAACGAAGTCTCTTCACAAGGTTTACCGGAGACAGCTAACGTTAGGGATGCTGAGGGCAAAGCTACCGTGACCACAGCTGTCACTTCAACGTCCACTGTAGCCGGTGAAGGGAGAACATACAGATTCAATGCAAAGTGTCTCAAAATGTTCCCATGGCTAAAGTTCGAAAACAACGTCATGTTCTGCAAATATTGTAGAGGGCAGAAACAGGTGGGCATCTCGTCCTTCCTGTCAGGAAACCCGCATCTGAATTAGTGATGCTCATTTGCGAACGAGTCACCTCGTGAACGTTGGGAGCCAGCTCGCATATCAGAATCTATTTATACAAATATAAAAAAAAATTAAGATATGAATAATCAAAAGATTTAAAAATAACGAAAAAACAAATAAAATAATATAGGCCTCAATGCTCAAGCGCACACATTAGTTCTGACTGTCCGCTCAGACTAAAAGCCTCACCTGTTGTTCCTGTCAATTACACACGCAGTGTCAACCAATGAACCAAAGATGCGTGAGGGAGGGCGGAGCCAACTTATGTTGTTCAGATTGTATTTGAATTGTTACATTTATATGCACTTTCTTTATATACATTGAAAAGTTATACTTTAAATGCACACGTGAAATAACATCCTTCTTTTTTACATTTATTTCAATTTGTGGGATGCTGCAGTTTTGCAAATTATTTATTTTTCTTTGATATGGTGCATTATTCTATTATCAGTACCGCCGCTACCAACATGCATACTACGCAGTTTGTGTAGGGCACCGACTCCCTAGGGGGGCACCATCTTACCCTAGGATGGCACCAGAAAGTCCACCGGCTGCCCTTACTCGCTCGCTATACGTTATTCAAGGACCCGAAAGCAGTTGCGGAACACTGACGATCGCTTCACGCTCATATCACGCGTAGGGCATCAATTTGGCCAGCGGTGGCCCTGTCTATTATGCTGTTCAGATTGTATTCGTTTTGAATGGTTAGATTTATATGCACGTTGTTTATATAGAATAAGTTATTCTTTAAATGCAAATGTTTAATAGTATTATTTTTCTTAACAAATCAATGCATTTTTAAATAAATTGTGGTTAAGGTAGAGTGTAATAACATTTAATAATTTAATTCGAATTGTTTTAACACCAATTATGAAAAGAGCCGTAATGCCCATTGCTAATCTGAAAAGAGATAGTGTAGCGAAACATCTCACGGCGGAGAAACCATCAAGCTCGGTGTCAGCAGCCTTGAGGAGGCAAGTGCTGCAGTCTGAGGAGCAGAAGAGGAAGCAGCTGAAAACAAAGATAAACATCACATACTTCATTGTGAAAGAAGAACCTTTCGTCAAATTTGGGCCACTTATCAGACTCCACCACAAAAACTGAGTTTACATGAATCCCACATACGACAATGTGCGGAGATGATCGGTCAAATTGCTGACATAATGAGAGATCGCTGGCTGACCTCTAAGTATGCCAGACGGTCAACATACAAAAGCAGCTGGACAACTGAGATCCTTTGATTTTAGTAGGCATGGGTTCAATGTGTGATTTGGGAGGTATGTGCTGTTCCAGAGATGTGTGTCCCTTAGTACACGCACACACACTCAGTATAAATATGTATGTAATAAATTGTTTGTTAATAAACTCTGTATTTAATTTTCACTGTGCTCCTAAATTTCTTTGTGTGCTCCTAAATTTTTTCATTTAGGAGCGCATGTACTCCTTGGGAAAAAAGTTAGCGTAGAGCCCTGCACATGCACGATTAAACTGGGCTTCCCTCGATATAATGATGCATAACAAACCTCATGCGTTTGAACTTTGTTAGGTTCATCAAACTCAATTTAATAATGTTCATTTTTATAAATTAATAATACTTGCAAGGCGAGCAAGTTTAAAGCCAGTGGGACGGTTGCACAGTCAATTTGATAGTAGTCGCCAAGGCCGATAAATCAGCCAATATTCAGACTTTTTTTAATTATGGCATCGGCCGATACATTTTCCTGTTTGCCCGAAAATCGGCCTGCTTGCATGTGAAGCGACTGAGACATGTAAACGACCTATCACCGTTCGTTTTGTTGTTAAGTACCATTGTGTTACTACAATAATAGACTGGTGTGCAACACGGTGTCATTTAAACGGTCCACAAATCAGAGCTGCGACAGACAATTTGAATGACATCAATGGTAACCCACAAAACTTCAGCCTAGCAGAAAATCTTTTTAAATACCAATATAAAAGAACATTAAACATGAACAAATCTCCTCCTAGTCTTGCTCAAACATGCATCACCATCCACCCCATCCAGCCCCATACAAAGCATGCTGGGAAATGGATATCCCCTGCCCTGTTTCATTAATGCTACAAAAAGTATGAATGTAGTCATTTAGTTTGTTTTAATTTAGCAAAATGACCAACCTGCAAAAATATTTTTTTTGAGTGCAGCACAGATGCACTAAAAAAATGAGACTTCTCTCTTGTTATTGAATGAACCGCAACACTTGTGCGAGTCTGTGAGATGCGCGTTAAACTCTTAATGTGGCAGTACCATAATAGTGCTTGTTATAAAAATGTATGTAAACTTAATGGTATAACTAGTAAATTGTACACATTATTTCAAACATTGACAGCTCATATCATTATTATTAGTGCCCGACCGATTTATTGGACAGATATTAGCCTTTCACAGATATATCGGTATCGGTGCATATGCGCAGATATGAAAACTTTTTCAGAACATATAATGCAGAAAACAATGCTTGAATTGGTGTCATAACATAGTTTGTCCAGCAGAGCACGCTCTGACTCCGCTGAGCTGACGAAGGTTCTGCAGACAGGGCGGAGTTAAGAGGTGTCTTCTCGGTAAGTTGTTAACTAGTTTGTGAATTACATACTGGAAAGTAAATAAACAATGATCCCATCATTTCCCCTTTTCAGTATGACTAATATAACTTTAATCCTGTCAATGGCAACCATGTCACTCATGTTTATCACATCTGTTTGTTATGTTAGCCAGCTATAGTTTGTCAGAGCATCTTTTTGCAGCTCAGCAGACAACGGTGCGGTGGTGGATTGTGTCTGTTGAGTGCTAAGTACACGCTATGTTGTTGTTACCTAGTTGGTGAGACGCAATGTTGGAAAGTAAATAAAGTCCATCTTTTACTCTCCATGACAATGTGCTAATAGCTAACTAGCTAACCACATAGCCAGGGGGATTGTCCCTGTAATAAGGGCACTGTAAGTCGCTTTGGATAAAAGTGTCTGCCAAATGCATAAATGTAAATGTAAAGCATGTATGCTGCACTGTTGAAAATGTGGCTTGCCTGACAATGGCATAAGCATTGGTCAGGTCAACATTTATAATAAATACAATATCATTTTGTATGTCTTGGCACTGATCTGCTGGTATTCTAGAATAGTAGTCATTATAAAACAAGAAGAAGAGCAGCTGTTTCTAGTAACAGTTCTACATATATTATTCATCCAACATTGCTTCCAAGACTTCATAATTGACATGACTGAAGAAGGAACAGTTCATGACAACAGTCTGCATCAGGACCACAATTACATAACAACCTTTCCTCCACACAGCATATGGTTGAGCATCCTTCCACACGGTCACGTTTACAACTCAAAGTGCTTTTCCAGGCCAGAACAGTCAGAATCTACTTTTAGCGCTACATGGATCCTGTATCCAAGGATATATCAATAATACAGGCCTGTATTGAATAACCATCGAGTGTGTCTTGGAAGCATCACAGTCTAAGGCCAACAACAAACGCTCCACAGACAAGATTTGATCTGTTCCCATCCTCCAGGCACATTCGAAAAGCTATAGACAGAAGACTTTTTTGATCCCAATTTGACTAAACGTATTCCATGTGACCCACAACAATTATCCCGAACTTCGCCTTTATCAATATAACACAGACTTGTTTCTTTCAATTTGATTTACTTGTAAATTTCTTCAACCTCAATCGCGAAGTGCTTCCTTTCATGGGCCTAATGTTGTCAAGGAGTCCTTGGAGAATAAATAGACACTGCAAATCTGGCACAGGGCTACAGCATCTCTTAAGAATGCTTCCGATCTCTGACAGAAAAACATGACTCTGTGATTGGAATTCTTAAGAAGTACATCTTATGAGTATCTCTTCAGGTAGTGAAGAGTAGATCAAGCAGCTCACACAGCTGGAGGAATCCATTACAATAGGCTACTGATCTGAGATCTGCTCTGGAAGGGGCGTATATCTGACTCACAGACATGACTGACTGTAACTGATCTCAGCAGAGCTTAATGTGATGTGGGCTGGGGACGATGCAGAGAGCCAGTTATTTCTGATGTAGAGAAGGTGAAGAGTAGGGATGCAACTAATGATTATTTTGATAATCGATTAATCTAACAATTATTAAAACAATTATTCTGCGATTAATCATTAGTTCTTTACCGACTGCAGCTAGTGCCCCGATTTAAAAGGTTGTATTAAATGTGCTTACGCTCCAGTGTTACATCTTTAATGCAGTTATATTTAATGTGTTATATCTTTATTAAAGGTGCAGTATGTAAGATTCAAAAACCCTTGATATTAATGACACCAGTGGCCGTTAAGTGAACTGCAGTCAGCTACCTGTTGCTCGTGCACACACTCCATAGTGCAATGACGTAGCCTACAAAGAGACTGAACGTGATTCACCAGCATCATGCTGACAGATGAGGTACATAATTAAAATTACACAGTTATGATTGTTTTACTACAACATTGGGACTAAACTAAAACTATATATCAGCTAACATAGCATACTGATACAGCTACAATACATACTATCGAACTATACCAGACAATTTACTGTTGCACTATTGTATGTCATATGTTGAAATAGGATCAAGAAACCAGCGTATTTGCTTAAATTTATCCTGTATACCTGACTTTTAGTATAAAGAGAAGATCGTTGAAATTAATTGAAAGTTATGAAGCCAGGTATCTTGCAATTCATCAGCGAATCAAGATCAAGTTATCTAAAATGACACAGATCAATCCTTATGGCACTATATTTCACATGCTTTGCGGTTATGTAAGTTTACCTGTCCAATAAGAACAACACCAATTCAGGGTCAGTTTTGATCCCCCAAAACCAAAAGAAGTTCCCTCCAGGAATCAAATGCCCTGCCGATGCTCACTCTAATTTTCCCTTGACCACAATCACATTCCCGCTTAGCCAGACAGGATTCAGTAGAAGGCTCATAAACGTCACATCCTTTGGATTGTCTCGGCAAAAGCGGCCCGCTCCCTTCGCATGAAAATCAGTCTACAGGCTTTAATAGGCAGCATAGGAAGTCCGGGAAGGGCTCATTTTTTAAGTTGCGCTAATAGCTGTTAACACATTGGCATAGAAAAGGAAAATAAGGAAAATTGTTACATACGGCACATTTAAAGTTCAAATAATATGGAAGCAGATCATGTAAATAACTACAAACCCCGAAACTGGCATTTCTCTGTGCGGTCAGCACCTCTTCTATGAGTCGTGTGGGGGAGAGACTGAAACTGCACCAGCTTATGCACACTCTGTCATGGGACACTCATCCCTCGAGCGCACAAGCTTAATGCAGCTAGATTATAACATGATGACTCTCGACTTAATTAATCATAATATATGCTTCACCAAAAATGGATTGACGTGAACAGAAAGGAGAGAGAGCCTTCGGTCCATTATACACAGCAACAAAATACATTTTTGATTTGTTTTTGTTTTGGCTTGTTTTCCAATATAAATATCTAAAACTCCTTTAAAACAATGTACATTTACTTTTATCTGAGAAAGTTGAATATAATATTAAAAATGCTAATATTTTTAAATATCTAGATATCCTTTAAAAAAAGATGCATTCACCTGAGAAGCAGCATATATGATATTTAGACTTGCTTTTAGAGAATATATCTTGAATATAAGTATATTTTGTCTTTACTGCACCCACAGAAGTATAACCAAGTGATAAAATAAACTTAAATACAAAATACACTTTTATTTAAGATACATACTCTTAAAGCAAGTCTGAATATCTTATATGTTGCTTCTCAAGTAAATATATCTTGTTAAGGATTTTTAGACAATTGTAAATGGAAAACAATACAAAAACACTTTTTTTTTTGCAATGAATTTCTTTACTGAATTATACTTAATTAAAAAGTAATTCAGTGAATGTCATTTAGAGGTATTTTTAGAAGAAGATATTGTCCTCTTTTTTGTTAGTAAGCATGTTTAAGACAAAAGACAGTTCAAAACAAAAGAATGTAATGAATGTACTGTATATTATAAAACATTATAAATTCATGTCATGCATATGTTGGGCAATTCCACAGAAATGTCCGCCACATAATGGAAAAGAAAAACTCTAACCAAAGGAACAAAAGGCCCTTTTAAATTCTATCATGGTTTAATGGGTATTGTCATCCAGAACAGCAGAGGGCGCCGCCTGCTCACGCAGCACTGAATGAAGCACTGAAATGCAGCTTACATTTTAAACGTGGTGATGAAGTGGTGGTGGCGTAGCGGGCTAAAGCACATCGCTGGTTCTATCCCCACAGCCACCACCATTGTGTCCTTGAGTAAGACACTTAACTCCAGGTTGCTCCGGGGGGATTGTCCCTGTAATAAGTGCACTGTAAGTCACTTTGAATAAAAGCCTCTGCCAAATGCATTAATGTAAATCACAGCCTTTTAAGATTTAGTAATCATGCACAACCAAATAGTGATTTTAATCTTAATCAATCATGCACCCTTAATGCATACCACACCAATGTCTCAGAAGACAAAGTGAGTCAAAGCGTTTTGGATGGTTTCCCTCATCATGTATATGTAAGTGCCACTTTCAGAACTGTCTCGGTCACGTTTGTGACACAAATTTTGACTCCCTAGTATTCTTATGTTTAGGGGTATGTGTATGGATGGGCTTTAAGAGTAGGCAGCAATGAGGACTAGGGTCAGGGGTGGGCTTTAGGGATAAGGGCCAATCAGATAGCAGGGCAGTACGAATCAGATGGGAAATCAGATTTTGGCACAACACCGGTTTGCCCTCAATAATGTGAAATCAAGAAAGAATAAAAAAGGAATATTTCATGTTCTTAGGAGTGCAAACCCTTCTACATGTTTTGAATGTTATTATTTCTGAAGTGTGCATTTGAATTAGCAGAGTTTTAATAAAGTGTGCTGATAGTTTATTTATAACTAATTATCGGTTTTTCGTATTGGGTTTTCATGAGTTTTACCAATATACACCAATGGTTGTAATTTGTCAATAATTGGCAGATAAATATATACATTGGTGCAGCCTAGCTAATGTAGCCTAAATGCCTTAAAAGCTTCACATTTCTGTCTTTAAACCCTCCAAAAATTGGCCCCATTCTCTTCCATTGTAAGAGCCTCGCTGTAACCTCAAATTTAGCTTTTAATGAAAAGGAGGGATGAGTTGAAATTAGTCTATTTTTTGTGGTAATCAACATTATGCCACAAATGCGGTCGACTAAGCTTAACTTCCATTGAAGCAGGAATATTCCTTTAAAGCAGGCTGATATAGTGCCTGCACATGGCCTATGTTTTTGTCGCAGCTGAGAGAGCCACAAACCCCTAAACCAAGTGTGATTAATCTCACATCATTTGTAAACCTTGCTTATGCAACAGCTTGCCAGCCTCATGAAAACTCAAACCCCAATCAGGCAAACTAGACAAACCCTAAAGCTTGGACTGTTTATAGCAGGAATGTCATGGTAACAGCCCATCACTGACCAGTGATGGTACAATAAGGACATCTTTGTTTACTATCATACATTAAGTAAAAAGTCTATTTAACTTAGCATAACTAAAACGATTGTTAGTCGACTGTACATCCCTAACCCTACAAGAGTGATCAATGCGCCTGATCATTAAGTAATGACAGTGCATGTGTTGAAAATGTTTACAACAAGGCCATTTCTACTGCATTAGTCTTTTGGCATGACATGAACAGCCCAGACTGGACTGGACAGCCCCGTTTAACACTCATAGTACAATAATACAAGTATATCACTAAGACATTTCTGAGACAACACTGGACATTCAGGTCACATCGCATGCATACTTTTCACCTAACTCTATTGATTAAAGGAATTTCAGTCTTTCCCCCAAATACCCATCAGCAATTTCGTTTTGGCTGGCAGAGCGCGCGCGCCCATAAACCCCATAAACCCCCGTATGCCAACCAAACAATGTGGATGCAACCATAAGAGGGCATCGTAAACAAGTGACACAGCGCTACACATGTAACTTCAGTTTGCCCTCCTGGCGCAGCAGTAAAGAGTGTGGAAACAACACACCGAGTACTTCAATGCGATTTCTCCGATTTTGTAAACAACAAAGAGCCTAAAGACTGACTCTTTCGAAGGTTTCACACACCAAATGTACTCACATCTCAGTGGGGCGCTCTGTCAATCCATACTGCCGTCAGCAGAGTTGCGATGCCCGCGAATCTCTGTTGCCAAATTCCAGCGCTTTGACACTTTTGCTCCTTTGCGCTGCTGCATAGTGTCGCCCCGCCCTTGTACGTGATGTCACTATGTCCGGTCCCGCCCCTTCCACGCCCCTGTCCGCAAGTACACTTGCAAGCGCAAGCACCATGGAACTATTACCAAACTACATTTTGAAACGAGACAGTGCACAACACACACTGATGAAATTAACCAAACAGTTTAACAGACTAATTTGCATCTATGAGTCATAAACAAGTCTTCTACAAATAAAATACATAAATAAATACATAAAAAAAAAAAAAACGCTTTAATAATGCTGTTTTTTTTATTTCCTGGTCTGTTAAATTACGAAACTGAACAAGCCCTACACTAAAATGTGTGACATCCATAAGAGGCTTTGAGATGGACTATGACTTGGTTCATGGGTTCATTTAAAAGGGAAACAATTCCTACAAATCTTAGATCATGATTTTACATAACTATGGCTGACTCATATTGCTTGAGTTGATTCACAAATGCATAAATAAAATGTAATCAAAAGGGCCTTATCCAGTGCACACACCAATATGGGAATTCAGTGGTTCTAGGTTATATTCTGCCATCATGTGGATGACTGTTAAAATACACAGTCACAGATTGAATTGAATAATTCTCACAGATTTGTAAATGGATAAAAATATAATTTCCATAGCATGAAACATGCCCTGGGATGTGTCAGAAATGTATCAGTCTAATACAGAAATGTGATGCACACACAAATGGACAGGTTTAATGATGCATTGATTAACAACCTCAAACATATACATCTAAATAGGTAAAATAATGAAATAAATTACATTATCAATAATAACAATAATATAGGAGTCTGTGTTGCAAAGCGAGAGAAAAATGTCATCTATTAAGGAGAAAGAAGTGAGTACCAAAGGTCTTTTTTAGTCTCAAGGTCAAATGAATACCACAGCCCTAATTGATCTATAATTAACCTAAACTGGGTCACAAAGGATTTTTTTGTTTGTTTAAAACAAGTCCATAGCCACATCAAGTAAAGCTCAAGTACCCCTTCTTTAACACAGATCAGAAATGCCATCATTATCATTTATCATTATCAATTATATATTTAAAGTACACTATTATTATTATTAAAGTAAACATTGTTGATTGAGGATATCTGTTAATTTATGGTGTCACCAATATGTGCCATTTGTTCACAACCTGAAGCCGAATAACCTGCTCTACATTGCACTGATCTGACCTGTTGTCTGTTCTGCGCATGTTTACATTAGATTCAACTTAATTGTCATTGTAATAAAGGTACAGATCCAATGAAATGCATCTCATCATTGGGATATTCATACATAGCTCTCCATATCTTTATCGTTCTTTTTACCTTTGGGTGCTCAACAACATTAAGTCAAGTCATTTTTAGTTTTTTATTTTCACAACACACATTGTTTTAAAGCAGCTTTACAAAAAATGATGCTGCAGTAAATTATACTGTAATATCTTAAAGTCCTCATTGTGCTTTCAAACGAATATCATGATTGAAAGTCATGCCTTAAAATCTGTCTTAAGGCCCCCTGTGAGCAAGCAAAATGTGACTGTGGCAAGGTGCGCAAAACTCCATAAGATGCTAGTTTATGGAGAAAAATAACCTTGGGAGAAACCAGGCTCTACAGGGGGAGCCACCTCCCCTCTGGCTATATAGCATGAATATAATAGTTATCTATGTGTACTACATGTCTCATTTTATGTAAGTAAACTGAGTAGATGTTGGTGTGAAAAGTTTAAAACTAAAGGATTGTTTGAGAACTGTAAGATAAATGATGTCTATGAAGTCCATCCCAGATTGACTGTGGAAGAGCACATGGTGTGTCCTTTGTATTTGGTTCATGAAGGCTTTTGGTTGCATTAATTTATTGTCTATGTATTCCGTTTAAGGAGATTGCCATCTATCCCGTGAGAAAGGTGATGCAGGTGTAATGGGAGCCAGCGTGTAGATAGCTGTGCAGTTTTTAAACGTCACTCTGACTCTGACACGACTGATGCTAGCCTTTAGCCTCCTTGTTAGAACACCCGCCTTCCACACCGGAGACATTGGTTCGAGTCCCGTACAGAGCGGGTAGAACAGGAGCGTCACAATGGTGCCGTGACCCAGATGGGAGTGAGGTTTAGGGGGTTGAGTGTAATGGGAGCCAGCTGGTAGATAGCTGTGCAGTGTGTAAACCTCACTCTCCTGACCTCAAGAGGTGCACTAGCGACTGATGCTAGAGGCTGTAGCCTTTAGCCTCCTTGTTAGAGCACCCGCCTCCCACGCTGGAAACGTTGGTTTGAGTCCCATACGGAGCAGGTAGAAATGACCATAAGAGGGCAAAGGTTAAGATCCAAAGCTCCAGTCTACAAAATGTTCTCAGAAAAGTCTCTTCCTCTGTGTCTTGTCTCTTATATCCTCCCTGTTCTGCATGTGCCACCGTGCCATTTCTGATCAAACCAGTACTCATGAAATATTTTCCAACTTAAAATTTTCATGAATCATCAAATCATCCAGACTGGCATTAAAATACTTGTATAAACGAAGTGCGCAGAGCTCGCCGTTCACATGTCCAAACCTCGCATGGCGTCACGTGAAGATTCTGATATGAAAATAGATTTTGTTAAAGGAGGAATGAAGAGAAACTAGCAAGCAAAGATTAAGAAAGAGGGTAGGGCAGAGAGAATGTGTCTTTTCTGAGATTTATCTGAACTCTAAACAGGTTAAACTGCCTTATAATCTGATCAAATTATGAGCGTGAAACCTTTTTTATTCACTAAACATGCCTTGTATAATGATGACAGAACCAGCGATATTCTCATTTGACAGCATTCTACCACTTCTGCAGTCTGCTTAAAAGAATAGTGCACCCAAAAATGGAAATTCTGTCATCATTTACTCACCCTCACGTCTTTCCAACCCTATATGAACTCATTTTCAGTTTTCTAGTCATCATTGCATATTTTGATTAAAATGTCAATTGTAAATTGTGTATAAAAATCTAAATATATTTAATAATTGCAGTTGGAGTTGGCATCAGTTCATCCTCTGACGTCCATCGTAGTAGACTGAAATGGTGTCTGGCTGGCACTGGCTGCAGTTAGTCATCATCACTCAGCGACGCGTAGCAGTGGGGTCCGACACAAAGCAGGAATGGAGCAGGATCCGGCTGGCTCTGGTAACCTTGTGATATGAATCCAGAGGTTGGGACAGGTAAACAAATAGAATAATATTAGCGTAGACGCCCTTCATCTATTGCAAAATTAAAGATTATGAGAAGTGTATGTTATAACGAAAGCAGCCTAATCACTGAGTTGATGGATAAATCAGGTGTATGCTTGGCTAAATAGATGAGTCTTTAGTCTAGACATAAACTGAGGGAGTGTGTCTGCATCTCGAACAGTGTTAGGGAGACTATTCCATAGTTTAGGAGCCAAATATGAAAAGGATCTGCCTCCTTTTGAGGATTTTGATCTTCTAGGTACTTTTAACAGGCCAGAATTTTGTGATCGTAATGAACGTGATGGAATATAGCGTTTTAGAAGCTCACTTAAGTTCTTCAGAGCTAGACCATTCAAAGCTTTGTATGTAGTTACAGAATTTAAAAATTAATATTAAATTTAACAGGTAGGCAATTTAACGATGATAAAATGGGGATAATCTGATCCTATTTCTTTGTTCTCGTCAGCACTCTGACTGATGCATTTTGAACCAATTTAAGTTTATTTATTGCACTTGCAGGACATCCTCCCAGTAATGCATTACAATAATCTAGTCTTGAGGTCATGAATGCATGAATTAATATTTCGACATCAGCAACAGAGAGCATGAGTCATAACTTAGCAATATTTCCACAAACATTGGACATTTGATTTTCAAAAGACAGATTGGTATCAAGTATAACACTTAAGTTCTTCGCTGTTGAAAACTATGTAACAGTACATTCATCGAGAGTCAAATTATATTTTAAGTTTTTTGTCCAATAATCAACTTACAGTGCACTTATTACCCCTGTAATCCCTCCGGAGTAACCTGGAGTTAAGTGCCTTGCTCAAGGACACAATGGGTTTGGCTGTGGGGATCGAACCAGCAACCTTCTGATTACCAGTTATGTGCGTTAGCCCACTACGCCACCACCACTCCGTTACCCCACTCTTCCACCAAGGCACTTGAATGTTTGATCCACCAATCTTACTTCAACCAACTTCCTTTAAAGTTTAAACTTTTTTAAAGAATTTTTCATTTTAAATTCATTTTAAACTAATTACATTTTTAACAACATTTCTGAAAGCAAGACAAGCTTATGCTGAGAATGCTTCTGCAGATATATGGATGTATCTCACTCATTTAGTGGAAGTGCCATCGTTCTCTGCTGTTGAATATATCTCCAGTATTGTGCTTGAACTGTTTCCCCAGGGCTGGTTAACTGCTTTGACAATGAATAAGGTGTTTGGTGTGTGATGACAGTCACTCAGGGGAATCTATCATGGTGGAAGCTTGTTATATTTTCTCTCAGATGTACTTTAGGAGTAAAGCAAAAGTGCACCATTTTAATACAGCCAGACAGTTATTTCACAAAAACATGAATGCATTTAATTAGGACATTGGTTTCTTGAGTTAGATCTATTTCTCAGAGGCACAGCTATAAAAGGTAACAAAATACTGACTCCATGAACACATGATGACAGATTCAGTTTTCTTTACCATTACCTCACCAGTACACACCTAACCTAACCTAACCTAACATCCCACATGTTCTGATTGCAGTGTAACGTGGAACAATAGCACTAAAATCCTAAAATGATGACTGTCAGTCACAGCACCCTTTAATCACATATTAAGAATTTTACCTGTAATTTGTTTGATTGAACTGGATCAAACTTCTGTTTTAAATAAAGCCTCTACAGCTGGACTCTAAGAATAATGGTGTTTGGTCTGTTTTAAGTCATTGGTCATTTCACAGTGGCCACACCAATGAAACACAGAACACAACATTTTGATAGAAAGACATTTACATGTATGAATTTGGCGGCTTTTATCCAAAGCAAATTACAGTTCACTTATTACAGGAACAATTCCCCCGGAGCAACCTGGAGTTAAGTGTCGTTCTCAAGGACACAATGGTGGTGGCTGTGGGGATCGAACCAGCAACCTTCTGATTACCAGTTATGTGCTTTAGCCCACTACACCACCACCACACCACTCCAAAGACAACAAATGATGTGAACAACTGATGAAACCGAACAATCCAGCAATATATTGGCAACGCAGACCAGCGAGAATTGTGAGAATTTAAAAGTCAACATTGAGACAGACAGAAAATCGTTGTTTAGCAGCCATGCGTCTGGAAGTGTTGGAAGGGTTCTTTGGAGCTCTAAGGTCAATGTTCTTGCTGGGATCTCTTGGGTCTGATTACTGGCTTTTGGCATCTGAATCTCGTGAACAAGGTGATGTTGCTGTTTTCAGACAATGGAGAGTCAAAGAGGTTAGACTTGAACATATTTACCATTTGTTAAAAAGTTCAAACTTGTGTTTGAACTCATGAAACATCTTTGAAACCAAATGTTTGAGAAGACTGAAATGTGCATAGTGTCATTACACACATATATGTGTGTGTGTTTTGTGTGTGTGTATGAGTGTGTGTGTGTGTGTGTGTTTGAGTGTGTGTTTGTGAGTGTGTGTGTTTTCTTTGTGTGTGTGTGTGTGTGTGTGTGTGTTTTGTATGTGTGTATGAGTTTGTGTATGTGAGTCTCTGAGTGTGTGTGTGTGTGTGTGTGTGTATGATTAGTGTGTGTTTGTATGAGTGTGTGTGTGTTTTGTGTGTGTGAGTCTATGAGTGTGTGTGTGTGTGTGTGTGTGTGTGTGTGTGTGTGTGTCTATGGTTGCATTACAATGGCTTTCTATAAGCAAAATTGTATTTATTTAGATTTTGGAGTGAACTTGAATATTTCATGAGATTCATCCTAATTATATTCAATGTATATAATTATATAGTCTATATATTAATTACTTTGTTCTGTGGATATTAGATATAAGGATATGAGAAATATCTCTGATTAGAGTGCCAGACATACAGTAAAAAGATTATTTAAGCCTTCTGACAAACCATGAGAATAATTCAGATTAAGCCTGTTCTGCACTGGGGCAAATATGTTTATGCGTCAGTCCTGCATAAAACACACAAAAAAAAGCTTTTTGCAATAAAATCTAATGGCAACTTATTTAGTTCTGTCAAACACCACAAAAAAGCAGGACATCTATGACGGCTTATGTCTTTCAGCATGTCTGTGCATATTTAGAAAAATATGGAAGGAAAAGTAGTTCCTATACTAAAATATTTGCCAACCCAATTATGTTTTTTTTTCTCACTCATGTGATAAATGTTGATGTTCAAGCTGAATGAATAATCACATTGTTTAGTTTGACATAAAGCACTTTGTATTCATATATTTCTGTGAGCATCGATCAGTCCTCTTGATACAGATCAGTATCAGAGGTATCAATATTTCAAGATCAATACGCCAAATCCTAATTACAATATTTAAAATTCTGCTTTTAGGTGCAGTGCAGATATTTTATTGATTCAGAATGACACGATCTCCTGAAAATAAACTTGCCACATACTGGAGTACTCAGAAAGCAAAAAAAGAAATTACTATATTGTGGCAGCGGGGGCGTGGTCAAGCGCCCGTCTGGGAGAGGAAAGCGGTAAGGGCGCTTACACCTGAGCTAAATTATGCCTAACACCTGTCTCTAATTCCAGTGAGCACGAGGAGAGCGGCATAAAAGCAGACACAGAGCCTCCAGTCAAAGAGAGACGACAAGCCAACTCAGTGCGCTTGTATTACATTGTGTGTTGTAAAGAAAGAGAATAAAAGCTTACCTTGCGCTGAACACCTGTTTCCTGTCCTCCTTCCTGTGGGAAGCGTTACACTGGTGCCGAAACCCAGGAGTTGTTCATCCAAGTATGGAGATGGGTCACCCCGTAGAGTCCTCCCAGCTGACGGAGGTCCTCCAGTCCCTCGCGACACTACACCAGAGCCACCAACAATCCCTGCTTGAGCTCCGGCAGGACCAGGATCGCCAGTTTTTTGAGATCATGCGGGCTCAGGCAGAGGACCGGCACGCCATCCGGAGCCTCCTCAGCCAGGAGGCCGCGCCGGCCACAGCCGTGACCCGGACACCCGCTCCACGCTGCCCCCGCCCACGTTACAGAAGATGGGGGTAGCAGACGATCCTGAGGCCTTTCTGGATTTGTTTGAGCGAACGGCAGAAATCTGGGGCTGGCCGCATGAACAATGGGCAGCCCGCCTAGTTCCTCTCCTGTCCGGGGTAGCTCAACTCGCGGCTCAACAACTGCCGGCAACTAACATCCTGGCCTATACAGACCTAAAAAGAGCCATTTTGCAACGGGTCGGTCGGAGCCCGGAAGAGAATCGTCAGCTCTTCCGGGGCATGAAGTTGGAAAAGTCCGGTCGCCCGTTCGCATTTGCCCAACGGCTCCGGGACGCCTGTCGGAGGTGGCTGCTCGCGGGGGACCGCGACGTCGAGGGTGTTATCGATCAGGTGGTACTGGAGCAATTTAGTCAACGGCTGCCCCGGAAAACGGCGGAGTGGGTCCAGTGCCACCGCCCGGTGTCGCTGGAGAAAGCCGTTCGTCTCGCAGAGGACCATCTGGCGGCGATCCCGAGGGCGGACGAGCCCTCTTCCCAGGGCCCGTTCCTGCCCCGCGCAGGCGTGGAGGGTTCCAGAGACCAGCTTCCCGGCCTTGGGAGAATGTACCCTCCCACTCCCCGTCTTTCAGCCACTCTCCTCCTCAGGTGGGGGCGCCCGGCAGCACAAGTGCGGCCGCAACGCCTGGGCCGGCCTGTTGGAGGTGCGGAGACCCGGACCACTTCCGGGATCAGTGTCCGCTGATGGAGGTGGGGACGGTGGTGCGGGTCTCCGACGTCCCGCAGGCTGCCCCCTATCGGGCTGGAGCATACCGGATTCGGTAAGGATCAGGGGGTATTTACCAAGCTTTGCTGGATACCGGCTGCAATCAGACCACCATCCACCAACGCTTGGTTCAACCCGGGGCTTTGGGTTTAGCTAAACTGGTGAGGGTGAGGTGTGTGCATGGGGATGTTCACAAGTATCCCATGGTGACTTTGGTGATTAAATTCAGGGGAAAAAACCATAGTGTGGAGGCAGCGGTTAGTCCCCACCTCACCCATCCGCTAATCTTGGGTACCGATTGGCCGAATTTTAAAGATATTTTAGAGGGTATTTGTGCGGATGGGTCCTGCATAAAGAGGTGTGCGGTGTGTGATGCTTTGGCAGGGGAGGCGGAGCCGGGGCAGTCCTCGGCTGCTCGGAATGACGAGGGAAGGAGCGAGGTGGCCGCCCCTCCTCTCAGGGAATTCCCTGAGGGGGACTTCCCTCTAGAGCAGTCACGGGACGAAACCCTTAAACATGCTCTTGACCAAGTGAGAGTAATTGATGGTCAACAGCTCCGGCCGGGCATCACCATTTCATACCCATATTTTGCCATGATTAGAGATCGGTTATATAGAGTGACGCAGGACGCTCAAACAAAGGAGGAAGTAACGCAATTATTGATTCCACAGAGCCGCCGGGAAACTATAATCCTATGGCCGGTCACCTAGGGGAACGGAAAACACTTCTCCGTCTAATAGCCCATTTCTATTGGCCGGGCATTGGCGGTAACGTCCGCAGGTGGTGTGCGGCGTGCCGTGAATGTCAGCTGGTAAACCCACCGGCCACCCCAAAAGCGCCATTGCGCCCTCTACCATTAATCGAGGTCCCCTTCGAAAGAATTGGGATGGACCTCGTCGGGCCATTAGAATGGTCAGCACGCGGACATCGCTTCGTGTTAGTCCTAGTGGATTACGCGACGCGATATCCGGAAGCAGTGCCTCTGAGCAACATCTCTGCACGTAGTGTTGCGGGGGCACTCTTCAAGATAATCTCCTGGGTGGGGATTCTGAAAGAAATCCTCACCGATCAAGGCACGACTTTTATGTCACGAACACTTCGCGAACTTTACGAGCTCTTGGGCATTAACTCAACTCGCACTAGCGTTTACCATCTGCAGACTGATGGCCTAGTGGAACGATTTAATAAAACGCTCAAGAACATGATTCGTAAATTCGTACACGATGACGCTAGAAATTGGGATAAGTGGCTAGACCCCCTGTTGTTTGCAGTACGAGAGGTCCCACAAGCCTCCACAGGGTTCTCCCCGTTTGAGCTGCTGTACGGGCGACGCCCCCGCGGTGTCCTTGACGTCATCCGCGAAGCATGGGAGGAGGGACCTTCTAATAGCAAAAATGAAATTCAGTTCGTTCTCGATCTTAGAGCAAAACTCCACACACTGGGGCGATTAACACAGGAGAATTTGCTCCAAGCTCAAGAACGCCAACGCCGGCTGTATGACAGGGGTGCTCGGCTATGGGAATTTGCACCGGGGGATAAGGTACTCGTATTACTCCCAACATCGAGCTCTAAATTACTCGCCAAGTGGCAAGGACCCTTTGAGGTCACACGACGAGTAGGGGATCTCAATTATGAAGTTAAACGTACCGATAGAGGGGGCGCACGTCAAATTTATCACCTCAATCTCCTGAAATTATGGAGGGAGGAGGCGGCCTCTGTGACGTTGGCCACGGTAGTTCCGGAGAGGGCGGAGCTCGGACCGGAGGTAAACAAAAACTACAATCTTAACACTCCGGTTACTTGTGGAGACCAACTCTCACCGCGGCAACTCACAGAGGTTTCCGAATTACAAAAGGAATTTGCGGATGTGTTTTCCCCTCTACCGGGCCGTACAAACATCATACAGCACCACATCGAGACCGAGCCGGGCGCGGTGGTGCGTTGCCGCCCCTATCGCTTAACCGAACATAAAAAGAAAATAGTACGGGAGGAATTAGATGCGATGCTTGATATGGGCGTAATAGAGGAGTCCCACAGTGAGTGATCCAGACCGGTTGTTCTTGTTCCCAAGAGTGATGGGTCTGTTCGATTCTGTGTGGATTACAGAAAAGTCAATGCGGTGTCTAAATTTGATGCGCACCCAATGCCCCGTGTTGATGAACTGCTCGATCGGTTAGGTACTGCTCGATTTTATTCGACCTTGGATTTAACAAAGGGTTATTGGCAGATCCCCTTGACACCAATGTCCCGTGAGAAAACAGCCTTCACTACGCCGTTTGGATTACACCAATTTGTGACGCTTCCTTTCGGTTTGTTTGGGGCTCCGGCCACGTTTCAGTGACTCATGGATCGGATCCTCAGACCTCACACCACATACGCCGCTGCCTATTTAGATGATATTATCATTTATAGCAATGATTGGCAGCGGCACATGCAACATCTGAGGGCCGTCCTAAGATCGCTGAGGCGGGCGGGGCTCACAGCAAACCCTAAGAAGTGTGCGATTGGGCGTGTGGAGGTACGGTATCTGGGGTTCCACTTGGGTCATGGCCAGGTGCGTCCCCAAATTGATAAGACCGCGGCGATTGCGACTTGCCCTAGACCTAAGACCAAAAAGGGGGTGAGGCAGTTCCTGGGGCTGGCTGGCTATTATAGAAGGTTTGTGCCTAATTATTCGGACGTCACCAGCCCGCTGACTGACCTCACTAAAAAGGGGGCTCCAGATCCGGTCCAATGGTCAGAGCAGTGCCAACAGGCGTTTATGCAGATTAAAGCCGCACTTTGTGGGGGGCCGCTTCTTCATGCACCTGATTTCTCTCTCCCTTTTATTTTGCAGATGGACGCTTCAGACAGAGGGCTGGGGGCCGTACTCTCGCAGGTGGTGGAGGGGGAGGAGCGCCCAGTGCTGTACATTAGCCGGAAGCTCTCTTTGAGGGAGACTAAGTACAGCACCGTGGAGAAGGAGTGTTTGGCTATCAAGTGGGCGGTCCTCACCCTCCGGTATTACCTGCTGGGGTGGGCCTTCACCCTCTGCTCAGATCACGTCCCACTCCAGTGGCTCCACCGCATGAAAGATACTAACGCCCGGATCACCCGTTGGTATCTGGCTCTCCAGCCCTTTAAATTCAAGGTGGTCCACAGACCGGGGGTGCAGATGGCTGTTGCCGACTTTCTCTCCAGAAATGGGGGGGGGGAGTGGTAGGCAGGCCGGATGGTGCCCCGGCCTGAGTCGGGCGGTGGGGGTATGTGGCAGCGGGGGCGTGGTCAAGCGCCCGTCCGGGTGAGGAAAGCGGTAAGGGCGCTTACACCTGAGCTAAATTATGCCTAACACCTGTCTCTAATTCCAGTGAGCACGAGGAGAGTGGCATAAAAGCAGACACAGAGCCTCCAGTCAAAGAGAGACGACAAGCCAACTCAGTGCGCTTGTATTACATTGTGTGTTGTAAAGAAAGAGAATAAAAGCTTACCTTGCGCTGAACACCTGTTTCCTGTCCTCCTTCCTGTGGGAAGCATTACATATATATTAATTCAGATTGTGTATGCATATATATACTGTGATTTTACTGTCTTAGGTTGCTCCATGCAGCTGACACTGTAATACGTTTGGGGTACTAAAGAGCTAAAGGCGTCACAAGGCCCTTAAAGGGACAGTTCACCCAAAAATAAATTCTTAATTTATTAATTCTTAAATTCTCTCATTATTTATTCACCCTCGTGATATCCCAGGTGTGTATGACTTTCTTTCTTCACCAGAACACATTTGAAGAAAAATAGAGAAATATCTCAGCTCAGACGGTCCTTATAATGCAAGTGGATGGTGACCAGACCTTTGAAGCTCCAAAAATCATAAACATCATCCATACGAGTTCTTCATCTTCTAAAGAGATTCGATCACTTTTGGAGCAAAAAATATCAATATTTAATTACTTTTTTTAAACTCTAAATAATGAGTTTGTTCTGCAGCCGTGTGCAAATGTGATGTAATCGCGTTGGCATTTTAAACACACGAGAACTGATGCATCAGATTCGTAAGAGCAGCGCTGTTTACAAGTGAGGAGGAGGAACGCTGTACAGAAGCTCGGTTGGTTTGGGTTTAGATCTGTATTTATCTGTTTCTTTACAGATGGTGCTTTTGTGTGTTTATCCTGGATGTCTCAACCGAGAGGAGAATGTGAGATTACGTCTGTTATACGCCAATGTGAATACATCACACAAGAGACCGCTTGAACTCCACCCTCTCGTGAACCCCAACGGAAGTGATGGTTTATGGTTAAAAAGTACTTAAATATTTATCTTTTTCACACTAAAAGTGATCGTATCGCTTTAGAAGAGTATCGTTGACATTAATGATGACTGTCTGTGATTTTTGCGAGCTTCAAAAGAGAAATTTCCATCTACTTGCATTTTAAGGACCCGTCTGAGCTGAGATATTTTATATATATTTTTTAAATGTATTCTGGTGAAGAAAGAAAGTCAAATACACCTGGGATATCACGAGGGTGAGTAAATAATGAATCATTTATTTATATTTCTCCCAAAATAACAAACGCCCACAAGACACCTGCTGCAGGGGCACTCCTGCCTGTAGAAAGCAGAGGTCTGTCCAGGGTTTTAGTGTTTTTCGGCAAGCGGGGGTTATTGTCACACGGTGCGTGCCGTGGCGCCATGCTCATTTCGGGACTCGAGTCTGAAGCCAGTGCTGAAGCGGTCTCATATGCATCAACCCCAGTGGAGTGGTTGCGGCGGAGGATGCTATATGCCCCAGGAGCCTCTGGAAGAGTTTTAGAGGGACCGTTGTGCCTGGCCTGAATTTGGCAAGGCATCTCAGCACTGACTGCGCATGCTCGTTGGTGAGACGTGCGGACATTGAGACTGAGTCTAACTCCATGCCGAGAAAGGAGATGCTCTGAACTGGGGTGAGCTTGCTCTTTTCTCGGTTGACCTGAAGCCCCAAGCGGCTGAGGTGCCTGAGCACCTGGTGTCTGTGAGCGCATAGTAACTCTCGGGAGTGGGCCAGTATGAGCCAGTTGTCGAGGTAATTGAGTATGTGGATGCCGGCTTCTCGGAGCGGGCTGAGAGCTGGGCCCAGGTTGAGGCGAAGCAGCTTTTTGTTTCCTCGCAGGGGGACGCCCTCGGCGAGCAGACGGGGCAGGGCCCGAGGCAGCAGGCTTGCGGCGGGACAGGATATGTGATATCGCCTCCGTCTGTTTCTTCACCGCAGAGAACTGCTGGGTGAAGTCTTCGACGGTGTCGGCGAAGAGACCGAACTGGGAGACTGGGGCGTCGAGAAAGCGAAGCTTGTCGGTCTCACGCATCTCGGCCAAGTTCAGCCATATGTGTCGTTCCTGGACCACGAGGGTGGCCATCGCCTGCCCGAGTGACTGCGCCGTAACCTTCGTGGCTCTGAGGGCGAGGTCGGTCGCTGAGCGCAGTTCCTGCAGCACGTCGGGATCAGGGGTACCCACGTGCAACACCATCAACACTACTTGTTGATGGTGTTGGCGCTCTCTCTTGTAAGTTGTAAATGTAAAAATACAAAATATTGTAATTATATATATATATATATATTTTTGCCAGCCAATCAGCCATTGCAGAAGCTTTACCGGTCTCATGCTCCTGCCTCTAGACATACTAGTTTTCTAAACTCAGATTTTGCCACAGATGAGAACTTAGACAACAATTTGAAATGATGCCTGACTTATTTATTGTGTTGTTCTATAAGAAGTAATCCAACTTGATTTTCCATTGCTAGAGCAAAGGGCTTTTTGGTGTGTTTTTTCGTGCTGGGAGTCACCTCTGCGATGATTAGTGGGTTTGTCACAACCTGTGCGATTTCGGGGATGAGCCAGCACCTTTATGAGGCTGGAGGGGCTCTCTTTATAACTGGAGGTGAGAAAAGATAAGTCACCACTTTCTTCATTCTTTCAAAAGTAAATTTTTTTCCAAAATATCTTTTGCGCTTCCTCTCTTTCACTCGAACTTTCTTTACCTCCTCCTGGAGGTATCTTAATCTTGTCTGTAGTGTTGCTGTTTGCTGTGCGGGTGCAGGTCTCTCTTTAGAGCGATTCGGCCTCCAGCGAAGACACTTGAGTGTGTCCCAGTCTGCAGCTCAGTATGCACTACGGTCCGTCCTTTATGATGGCTGCCACTGCTGCCTTCTTCTGCCTTCTTCTGAATCTGCATGCAGTGTAAACAATGCAGACTCAAAGTGGGGCGCCAAAAGGGCCATCCAAGTGTGCATGTGAAGGAGAAAACGTTAAACTCCCCTCCAAGGTGAAAATACACACTCCACCCCCTAAATGGTTAATGTGGCTGACTACAGCTATGTAAGTGGAGCAACAGTCTATCCGTCAGCTGATGCTGTTAATGTATTATAGGTCTGCCGGTGTAAATGACTGTTTATAAGAAATAGTTCATTGAAGGGAAATGAAAGTCTGATTGTCTGTTTAGACTTACAGCACCAGACAAACATTTACAAATGTAAGAAAAATAGCCAAACGCTTTCTTAAAGAGTGCATTTGTTTTTCTGTTAATAGGTGAATCACCCATTTAGGACCATTAAAGGAATGTTCTGGGCTCAATACAAGTTCAGCTCAATCGACAGCATAATGTTGATCACCACTAAAATTCATTTGGACTCGTTCCTCCTTTTCTTAAAATAAAAAAAAAAAATCAAATCAACATTACAGTGAGGCACTTACAATGGAAGTCAATGGGGCCAATTTTTGGAGGGTTTAAACCCAAAAATTTAAAGCCTAGAATTTTTATAAAAGCAATTGCATTAAATCATCAGTTAGTTTTTTCCCATTGCTAACACACTAAAATGACACGCACAGCACAGTTATTTAAACTGACACACTGAGAGCAAAACCTCCTCTCAAGTCTCCAAAAGTCTAAACACATTTTCTGCTTTACACACATTTTGCATTTCAAAATGGCACTTTTTACATGCACTGCACACGGTTCATAACACACAACAATCTGACATAAAGTCACATGTTTGCCATTTCAGAACACTGCCATTCAAAATAACACTACATGTGCCACCTGGCCAAACACCTCAATGGTTAATGGTTAGCACTTCAATCAGGAAGTAAGCACTATGAAAAGACCCCAGATGAGACCTTTTGTTTTACAACAACAATGTAAGACGTTGCAGAGAGAGTGAGAGGTAGAGGTAGAGCTTGTAGAGGAGTTCATGGCTAAACAAGACCCAGCTGTGCGGCAAGATGCTGCCTAATTATTTTTCTTGCCTCTTTTTTTTTCTATATATTTTTTCTGCAATTTTCTTTTTCAGTTTACTGTTTTTTGGGAGCATATTTTTGTTCAGTCCGATGTAAATATATCTGCTGTGCATGTGTTGCACTGACTTGTTTGGTGAAAAAATTACAAATAAATGTTTCAACAGCATGTGTGTATGTGCACAATCTGAAGAATTTTCTACAACTATTTTAGTATTATGGCAAAGCATACTAAAGATGATTGTGCTTTTCATTGTGCACAACAGTGTGATTTTGATAATGTTATGTGTAGTTTTGGTTGCAGTGCTTCATGTGTTGTTTGTGTGTGTGCTGTGTGTATGTGTATGTATGTGTAGTGTGTGTGTGTGTGTGTTTGTGTGTGCGCTGTGTGTGTGTGTGTTTTGTGTGTTTTTTTGTGTGTTTGTGTGTGTGTGTGTGTGTGTGTGTGTGCGTTTCATGCGCTTTGGTTGCATTACAATGGCTTTCTATAAGCAAAATTGTATTTATTTTGATTTTGGAGTGAAATTGAATATTTCATGAGATTCATCCTAATTAGTTTCAGTGTATATAATTATATAGTCTATATATTAATTACTTTGTTCTGTGGATATTAGATATAAGGATATGATCTAAAAAAAAATACAAAATGAATAGGGTACATCAGGGCTCATGGCACACCTTAAGGAATACGTGCTTTTTTATGGTCATAAAGTGTATCAACATTAAAGAAATACATACATTTTTATTGAATATTGATGGAGCAACTTAGTGTGAAAAACAACAACAACAAAAACAAAAGTTTTTTTTAAATAAAATTCATAAAAAATAAATTAAAAATAAAAAAAGTTGGGGGGCTTGTACCCCACACCTGACCCCCAGATGTTTTCATTCAGATCATTTTTGTTTTTTTGTAACAAATGAAGATAATGCTTATTTAAAATCACCACGTCAGAAAAGGGTGCATCATTTCAAATCACATTTGACATTTCTTGGCAAACAAATGAATCTACATTGTGATTTTTTCATTTTTTTTTTTTTATGTAATGACCCTGAACAACAAGTTTGTCTGCACCCCTTTTTAGTGATGATACTTTTTTTAGCACTCTTGAGCAAAATATTTAAAACATTGATTTTCTTAGTTACTCTATTAGAGTAAATATAGGTGTATAAATAAAAGTGTAATTGTGTGTCCAAACATCTGAGAAGATTTGCAATGAATGGTTGTACGGGCTAATGTGATTCACATGAGGACTATAACAGCAATGTGCTTGACAGTCTAGTCAAGCCCTAGAATGTCACATCTGAGGGCATTTGAAGTTTCTAAAGTTTCTGCGAACAGTTTTATGCAAAGTAAGCACTAGAGGGCAGTGTTTCTTCAGATCTCGACAACCGTCACACTATATGGAATAAGCCCTCACCGGGGTATCTGTGGGACTGCTCCAAGAAGCTGATCCTAGTTAGCTGGAACAACAGTGCCGAGATTGAAAAATAAATCACTGTTTCATGAATAAGGTGCGGGAGCTCAGATAATAACAGTACACTTGAAAAAAAAAACATGAATCAAATTGGCACCTATTTTATCCAAATCTCAATGTTCTCTTTTTTGCTTTAAAGTCATTCTTGCATGAAAGAATTACAATATATTTGTTGAGTCTACTGCCAAACCTTTATAATTGGAAAAGGCAAAACAGACCCCTGAGATGTTCCGAGAGATGGTGTAGTTTGACTTAGATGAAGTGAAGCGCCTCATCAATGCAAGTCTATCTTTAATGTTTGACGCAGTTAGGACCCACACTATTCTCAGTTGCGAGGTTGGCGCGTATAATTACACCTGAACCTGTCACATCCGCTTCCGCTGCAGCAACCTACTTAAACATCTCTGTCAGACCCGACCCTCGTCAAACCACTGCGATGAATTGATGTTCTAAGGTAGGTTTTAATGAATAAGGGGGAGTCGGATTCGATCATATCTCCTCAGATTCATTTTTTTTTTCTTTCTACCACATCGTCTTTTGGCACATTCATTACCGGTGCTTTCCTCCCTCCGCACGGTCTTTTCTTGCTACTCGACTGTCACCCAGACTTGTTCGTCCCCCTCATCACGGAGGGTCTTTGTCCTGAAGAGATAGAACTGTCCAGAACAATTTCCTCAGGAGCTTTAACGACACCTGGAAAAGCATTTTAATCTCCTCACACATTCTCTAGGAGATCTGACGATTAAAAGAGGCTACAAGACACAAATATCACACACACACACACACACACACACACACACACACACACACACACACACACACACAAGCAAATAAATAAATAAAATGAATAAAACTACCAATCCCAATTTTTCTGCAAAGCACTAAAAAAGGCCCCCTGAGGTTGTCATCCAGGGTTGGATTCAAGCTTATATTTTTTCATTTTTAATTTTGTATTTATTTCTATTTCCTTTTAAAATTTTCAGTCAAATGATTTTAGTTATCATTTTGTATGTTAGTTCTTTGTTTGAACTTTGACCACAAAGTGCTCATTAGTGCATTTGACATGAGAAAGTAAGTCATGTTTTCAACTCTGAAAACTGAACATCCAAATGAAACTCTAGAGCAATTACAAATGAAATGTAAAACTAATCAATGATTGACAGTGTAAGACGAGTGAAAAGACTGTGTGTGTGTGTGTGTGTGTGTGTGTGTGTTTGTGAGTGTTGTGTGTGTTGGGTGTTTATGTGTTGTGTGTTTGTTGTGTGTGTGTTGTGTGAATGTGTGTTTGTGTGTATATGTATTTGTTGTGTGTGTGTGTTGTGTGAGTGTGTGTTTGTGTGTATGTGTTGTGTGTGTGTGTTTTGTATGTGTTTTGTGTGTGTGTTGTGTGTGTGTTTGTGTGTGTGTTGTGTGTATGTTTTTGTGTGTGTGTTGTAATGTGTGTTGTGTGTTGGGCTTTTCATATGCATCAACCCGAGTGGTGTGACTGCTGCCGAGGAAGCCATGTGCCCCAGGAGCCTCTGAAAGTGTTTCAGCGGAACCGCTGTCCTCCGGCCTAATGACTTCAGGCAGTTCAGCACCGACTTCGTGCTCACTTGTGAGGTGCACTACCATTGAGACCGAGTCTAACTCCATGCCGAGAACCGGGGATAGCTTGCTCTTTTCCCAGCTGACCCGAAGCCCTAGACGGCTGAGGTGCCTGAGTACCAAATCCCTGTGCCCTCACAACAACTCTCGAGAGTGTGCTAGAATCAGCCAGTCGTCGAGGTAGTTGAATATGCGGATGCCCACTTCCCTTAATGGGGCAAGAGCTGCTTCTGTAACTTTCGTGAAGACGCGAGGGGACAGGGACAGGCCGAAGGGGAGGACATTGTACTGATACACCTGGACCTCGAAAGAAAACCGTAGGAGGGGTCTTTGTCGACATAGAACCAAGACGTGAAAGTATGCGTCCTTCAGGCCTACAGCCGCGAACCAATCTTGATGCCGGACACATGTCAAAATATGTTTCTGCATCAGCATCTTGAACGGGAGTCTGTTTAAGGACCGGTTCAGAACTTGCCGGTCCAAGATTGGCCGCAACCCACCGCCTTTCTTTGGCACGATGAAGTAAGGGCTGTAGAACCCTTTCCCCATCTTGACTGGAGGGACAGGCTCTATTGCACCCTTGCAAAGAAGGGTTGCGATCTCCGCATGCAGGGTGGCGGCATTCTTGCCCTGCACCAAAGTGAAGTGGAGGCCGCTGAACTGGGGAGGGCACCTGGCGAACTGAATCGCATAGCCGAGTCGGATGGTCCTGGCCAGCCACCGCAATGGGTTGGAAAGTGTTAGCATGGTGGCCAACTCTGCGTCAGCCTCAGACTGGGAGGGCAGACCCGAAGGTGGGAGCCCAGTTGAGTCATTGGTGTCCGACATCGCTAGTGCGCTCTCTGATGCAGCGATTGAAGACTCATCCTGCTCGCAGGACCTGAAAGAGATGTCATGCTGGCCGTGAGGTGGGCTGGTCTTGTTTCAGGACCGGATGGGAGCAAACGAGAGTGCTGGAAAATGGGAGGTTCCCGGCGAGACCATGCCCGTGGGTAACAGGCGCAGTGCAGGGGGTGGCTAGGGTGGCTTTTCCATGGAAGAAGGAAAGCCACGATCTCAGCGTTGTCTTAGTCATATTCTCGCAATAAGAGCATGAACCATCCACAAATGCTGCCTCAGTGTGATCGCTACCCAGACACGTGAGGCAGCGCCCGTGGCCGTCGGATGTGGAGAGATAAAGGCCATATCCAGGAATCAAGACGGAAAGGCATCTTTATAAAAACACGTATTTTAAAAGACATTCGATGTCAATGTGTGTGCTCTAATAGAGAAAATATACACTTTAGCAGGAATATACACTCTTTAAGCACTGTCAAAGTGCCCAGGGACGAAATATGCACTCGTCGTGCAGAAGGAGTGAAAGTTACTGGAAATGCGCTGTATATCCAACAGCATATGCTTCTTAAGAGGTGAATGGAACACCAGTAGTATTCAGCTCGCTGATAGTACAACCGCTCAGCTCCGAAGAAAAAATCTGAATGGAAATGTATTCCAGCTCCTTTTAAACCTGTATGTCCGGGGCAGTGGCAAGCATATTCCACTCGCCAATTCTTATTGAGTGGGAAGAATGGGAGGCATTGGGGTCTCTCAAGAGCGACTCCTAGTGTCACTACTTTGACACAACGTCGCGTGAGTGACAGAGGGGGAACAAAGATTCTTGATAAATATATATACAGTATTTAATATTTGCCTATTATTTCCAGAACTGTTTAAATAATTGTTAAACTCAATACATATATATATATATATATATATATATATATATATATATATATATATATATATATATATATATATACATATTAATTATTTAATAAATATTTTTACCACTCTCCGCACCTCCCCTGTCATGCTCTAGCACCCCGCACTATGAAAACCCCTGCTCTAGAGGATACACCCAGCAGGCACAATTACCTCACACACATGCTAGCCAAGAAGAGGAAATTACTGCTTCTGGATTCAAGACCTCTCAACCAGGGGAACTCTTGTTGGACCACTGTCCCTGCCACAATTATGCCCCCTTCTTCAATTGAGTGCTGTCTCTGTTTATGAGTGGGCCCTCCGGAGGTCATATCCTGAGATGATGCTTTGTCTGGGCTTTTGCTCAAAGGGCCTGAGGCCTGGTATTTTGTCTCTGGAGACAGCATTGGATGGCGGCATTCATCTTATCAGGGAGGAAAAGAGACAGTTGATCTGAATCAAATTTAGGGTCCACAATCACTACCTAACTGAGTTGATTTCTTAGTAATGTGACTGTCTTTTGCATTGTGAAAATTCCACTAATATCTTATTTACTGAGAGCTCCTCATTAAAAGGCTGTCCTTTAATTTCCAGAGATGCCAGCCAGCATTCTCATTCCTTTGGCTATTTTCTCTTTCTCATTCTCGTTCTTGCTCACTTGCTCTGGCCAACTATTTTAGGGTCCATAATGAGTTCTGTGATTGCTGTGCACCCCTGTGCCCTGTGCTTCCCCTCTCTGCTCTGCAGCAGGTTAATGAGGATTGGAGAGATCAGCATGCCGCTGTTAGACATGTCACACATGCAGAGGTGTTGAACAAACCCCTGTCCATCTTTGGCACTGAGCCTGGCAGGCCCTCCTCTCTTTCAACCCTGCCTGGACTGCACACTACTCTCCAGCTTTAGGAAAGATATCATTGATGTACTGAACATGGGGCATCTCAATTGTCCTGTCTTTGTTGATTTCTTCCACTTTTTACTTTGCTATGTTCTACTCTCCAGTCTTTGGACAATTTGAGAGGCTGCTCAAAGTAGGTCTGCAACCCCTCATCACGGGTACTGATCAATAAATAAGAAGGATGTAGCAGCTATAGCGGTGCAGATGATTCTTTGTCAGCTTATAAGACCATCCATTGTTTATTGGGTCAGTGTGTAATGTACATTAGGAGGGAAACCTGACTTCCTGAGTTTGAGCCCATTATCTCTCTTCTTCTGTATTTACATCCCAGCCTCTCCATACTCTTGCTAAGAAGAAATGATTGACACAGTGCACTGGAGGTGTGAGCAAAAGGGAAAGAAAGCTTAAATATAAGTTTCTTTCATCCATGAGTGCTTTCATGTCTTTTTTTAAGCAGAGAATCATCAATGCTGGTACTTGTGCAGTCAGCACTGATAGGAGGAGGAGGTGTGAAGATGAGAAAGTGAGATGCCTGATGAAGACTGATTTTACTTTGCACCTCTTTTGTTTTAGTCATGAGATTAATAAAGGAAGTGATACGACAGTCTAATCAAATATGTCATTGCTCATCAAAACCTGCAGCCAAAAAGACCATCTCAGCTTGAAGATTTAAGGATCTTAGAAGGAGGGATTTACATTTGACCTCAATACACCCAAGGTTTTAAGAAATAACCAAATACAGAGGCAGCATGGAAATGTTATTAATCCAGCTCTGAAGAATAAAAAGAAAAATAGAAAAACAACCCTTTCTATAGAAAGGAATTTTCTGATATTCCTGGCTCGTCTTCTAATCTCCTGTGTTTGGAGAATTTTTTTCCATTAAATTTATGTCAGGACTAATTTTGAGGCGAATGAATACAGATGTCAGGGTGCCATCGGATCCCATGGCAGGGCTCTTAATGAGATAACAGGCTTTAGTCAAAGAATTAACACTATTGAAAAAATGAGATTAGCTGAATGAATGCGGATTCGGCTGGAACGGGAGGCTTGGCTTGTGTGGAGATATTTGCCGTATCAGACTGCGAGACCTGTGCTGCCAAATCTATTTCCAACGTCGGTATTAATTATCAAACTAAAGCTGCTGTTGCATGTTGATTCATCAGGGAATGCTCCTGTATTATCTCCCATTAAGATGGTAAAAAGAGGAGATTATGTGGGCCTTCAGGGCTGTTTTATAAATTATTTGAGACTGTTAAACCATGTCATGGACTTTGTAGGATAACACCACCACAGTCCAAGTGCATGCTTCCTTTGCATGTGCTAAAATGCACCTTTAAGCCTTAAATTTGATTATTTATTTCAGTTTTCAATTAACTCGGGAGCACGATGGCTTGGTATGGAGGAGTTGACTTGCTAATGCCTTTTTGTGAGATATTTGTGTGCATAAAGAGTATATAAAACAGTGCTCAGTACTGTCTGGCCTCTTCTTTGAGCTATTTGCATTACTTGCAACATATTATGTTATATATAAACTGCTTTATAGGACTGAACAGAGGTCTGCACAGGTCTTAAATCTAAATGCTAGTACATTTGGTCACAACTTGATTTCGTTGCATACAATTCAGTTTGTAAAATATACATTTATTTAATCCATTTACATTGGAACTACTTGAATACTTTTGTAGCATTAATGAAACTGGGCAGGGGATTTCAATTTTCCAGCATGCTTTGCATGGGATTGGATGGGGTGAACAAATGTTGAGAAAAAGTTATTTTATGCATGTTTGAGCAAGATTTTTAAGTATTTAAAAATAATTTCTGATAAGCTGGAGTTTTGTATGGGTTACCATTGTCGTGAAGATTAGCGTTTGTGATTAGGTTGAGGATGGACTTTCGCTTTCAAGTGATTCTTAATTCAAGTACTGCTTAGCTCCACAATCAGTTGCTATCAAATTGACAGGGCAATCATTCCACTGTCCTTACAATTGCTTGCCTGGCATGTAAAAATTCTCTCATTATTTACTCACCCTCATGATATCCCAGTTGTGTTAGACTTTCTTTCTTCACCAGAACACATTTGAAGAAAAATTGAAGAATATCTCAGCTTCAAAAATCACAGACAGTCATCATAAACGTCAGCGATATGAAAGCAGCTGTTAAATGAATGTATTCTAAAGCGACACACATTTGGTGCGAAAAAGATCATTGTAAAGCAGTTCAATGGATAGGAGGAGGCAAGAACCGGCTTGACAATATAAATAATAGTTTAATGAAGAAATAAATGAAAAACACACAAACATAAACACACAGAGCAGCTGCCTGTAATTCTCTCTCTCGAACCATCATCACCGGCAGCCTTTATCCCTCACACGCCCCCATCAGACTCATTGGGGACCGGGCATCCGTTGTCCCAGCCCGGCCCGCCCTCCTCCACTCTACACTCCTCCCGGCGTTGCCGTACACCCACACCCTCTCTGGGTCATCCCCGCCTTGCTCGTTCTGGGAGGAGGCAGGATGGTAAAAACAACTCAAAACAAAATAGTCGAGGGATAAAGGCCAAGACAGAGTGACAGAGTGAGAGAGAGTGAGAGTGAGAGAGAGAGAGAGAGAGCGAGAGAGAGAGAGAGGAAAAAAAAACTCACTCACCGGTTCTCTGATGCGCCATCACGTGGTCCCCGATCACTCCTCCACCCTTTCAGGCAGACGGCAGCCGCTCCTCCTTGGGCGGATCGGAGTCAGACTGACCTCCAGTGGACAGAACGCCCCTCTGCATTCTCGCCGACCCGTGGGGACTCTCCTCCGCCCCTGGCAGCGGCTCCTTTGCTCCAGGTGGTCAGCTACTCAGTCCCCCGGCAGACGGCAGCGGCACTCCCCTGGGTGGACGGCAGTGTCAAGGACTCCGCGACGGGCATCCCTCCCCCTTCCCGGGTTTCGTCACCAATGTAAAGCAGTTCAGTGGAAAGGAGGAGGCGAGAACCGGCTTGACAATATAAATAATAGTTCAATAATAAACTAAATTTAATAAACGAAAAACACACAAACATAAATACACTATGTTTTACAGCGTAACTGCCTGTAATTCTCTCGAACCATCGTCACCGGCAGCCTTTATCCCTCACGCGCCCCCATCAGGCTGATTGGGGACTGGGCGTGCGTTGTTCCAGCCTGGCCCCGCCCTCCTCCGCTCTACAATAATATTTAAGTACTTTTTTAACTCTAAATCATGCTTCTGTTCTGCAGCGGTATGCACATGTGACGAAATCGCATTGGCATTTGAAACATGTGAGAACTGATGCACTTGCGACAGTCGGAAGAGCAGCGCTGTTTACAAGTGAGAAGGAGGAATGCTGTACAGAAGCTCGGTTGGTTTGGGTTTAGATTTGTATTTATTTGTTTCTTTACTCACAGTTGTGTTTGTGTGCTTATCCTGGATGTCTCAACCGATTGGAGAAGGTGAGATTACTTTTGTATCATGGCAATGTGAATACATCACATGAGAGACCATGTGAACTCCACCCTCTCGTGAAGCTTACCAGAAGCATTGATTTAGAGTTCAAAACAGGGACTAAAAACAGTTCAAGGAACGAAAATAAAAACCGAAAACGAACAAAATTTTTAGCAGAAGGTAACCGAAACCAGAACTAAGTGGTTTTCAGTTGTTACGGAGTGAAAACTTTATTTTTTTATGCTTATAACTGGTTATAACAAGTTACTTTTTCTATTTTTCCTCAAATGTGTTCTGGTGAAGAAAGAAAGTCATACACACCTGGGATATCATGAGGGTGAATAAATAATGAGAGAATTTTCATTTTTGGGTGAACTATCCCTTTAATAATATAAATTAAGTTAGACCAACACACCGTCCTGAACGTGACCTGAACCATTCCGACTAGTCAAATTTTAAACCCGAACCCGACCCGAACCCCACTCTCTTTATAATAGCTTCTTCAAGCAAGTTAGTTTGTTTGACATCACAGGCAACATTTGTATAGTATGGTAACAGTAAACATGCACAGTTTTAACAAGGCACGGCAGCCCCTGAGCATCCCAAAGTAAAAGGGAACAAACATTGACTTACCCGTTATAAAGCACTGAAACATAACTGACTAAACATCAATCTAGAATCGCGTGAAACAATGTAACTTTCCTCTCTGCATTGTTTTCATTCATTACAAACACATACTTGACCCAAACATGAGTTATACTTCAATCCGGTGAGGGCCTGTGTAGCTCAGTGTGTAAAGACGTTCACAACCACCCCTGGAGGTGCGAGTTTGAATCCAAGGCATGCTGAGTGACTCCAGCCAGGTCTCAAAATACCAAACTGGCCTGGTTGCTAGGGAGGGTTGGGAGTAAAAACAAAACAAAACAAAAAACCCAGATGTCTAGTTTATGTACCATTTGGTTGACATCTGAAATACTGTAGTCATTAACATTAAGGGATTGAGTCTATTAAGTCTCTTTCTGTTGACGTGATGACTGCTGGCAATGCAGTTTATGTATAAGAAGGAATGCCAACTTACCCAGATCTAGATTCAACACCCTTGTGATTAGGGGAAAATAGTTTAGTTGATTCAGTGCTGCATTGATTGGCAGCTTTGTCTGTTGCAGTGCCTTACTGATTATCCAAAGCACACAGGGAGCCTATCACAATCACACAGGTAATAATCTCCCAGTTGCACGCTGCTATTTCACACATGGATGCGGCCTATGATGAGAAAAGTATGTCACAGTATCGATAAATAATTATGAGCGATGAGATTCTCTTCCTGTATTGGAAGTTGGCTGAAATGACTTCATAAAGCTGGGGGATTGTGGGAGAGGTGATGCGGTGACAGCATCTTTCTGCCTGTTCAGAATCGCACCATGATTATGCAGTGTGAGCACATCTCGCCATCCAGTGTTCATGTGAGCTGCTCGGCTCCCGTAAAGAGATGCTGTCTGATGCTCTGGTGTCTGGTGTTTTATGCATTTCCCATCAGATGAGTCTTGATACACTGATCAGAATGGTATTCTTCACCCCATTGACAGTGACAACTCTGACACCTTAGCCGATGTATTCTAGTGGACCATTGTTTCAAAATGGAAACGAAGGTGACAGCTGAAATAAAACAAATGGGTATTGTGAAATAGGGAGATGGAAGGAATGAAAGGGAAATAACACATACAAAAATGACAAGGTGCAGGATGAAAACAGAAAGGGGAAAACAAGGATACAGAAAAGAGAAGATATGAATGAAAATGGGGGAGAAATCTTTATGTGAGGAACAGAGAGTGAAATCTAGAGTGAACAGTCACAGGGCACAAGAACAAAACAGGGAGATTTTTAAAAAAGAGAAAGAGAGCTGAGAAATGAAAGAGGGAGTGAGAGAGAGAGAGAGAGCGAGAGCAAGAGAAAGAGAGAAAGAAAGAGTTTTGCAAAAAGGGGGAGAGGGAGCAGCAGTAGATGGGAGGGGGACAAAATGAGACCAAATTTTCTTTGGCAATCTCGTCTCTCCCGCTGCAGGTGTGGGGCTATTTCACTAAAGCAGGCCAGACGCGAATGTCATTAGTTCCTAAGCCCCAGGTGAATTTGCCACTGTTCCACATGATTAACCCAGATAATTGTGTGTTGATAGCGAGCATGGTCGATGGAATACAATTTTCAGGCCAAGATTCCTAAACAAACAGCTCAGCAAAGGGCTCGGAGGTGAGTGTGTGTGTGTGTGTGTGTGCGAGTCTCTGTGTGCATGGTTTAGATGGCATGTATGTTGAGTTGGTGGATGAATGTGATGCTGTTTGTGTTTTGGTTGCTGGACTGGCTTTGGTGTAACATGCACAAACGTGTAAAGCAAAAATAATCTGGTGTTGTAAAAGAGGTCAAACTTTAGTCCTAACAGAGAGACTAAGAAACAGGGACTAAGAACAAAATATTTTTCACTTCGGTTCATTCTGTGCAAAAACATTATTTTTTTCAATTCCGGTTCAGACGTTCTGCAGCCTCCTTTCCAAATGGTGACTTGAAATGGGGGTCTGTGTAGCTTAGCGAATATTGACGCTGACTAGCACCGCTGGATTAAGCGTTCGAATTCAGGGCGTGCTGAGTGACTCCAGCCAGGTCTCCTTAGCAACCAAATTGTCCCTGTTGCTAGGTAGGGTAAAGTCACATGGGGTAACCTCCTCATGGTCGCTATAATGTGGGTCACTCTCGGTGGGGCATGTGGTGAGTTGTGCGTGGATGCTGCTGAGACATGTGTGGAGGCGTCACGCTATTCTCAGCGGTAACGCACTCAACAAGTCATGTGATAAGATGCACGGATTGACGATGCGGAGGCAACCGAGACTTTTCCTCCACCACCCGGATTAAGGTGAGTAACCGTGCAACCACGAGGACCTACTAAGTAGTGGGAATTGTGCATTCCAAATTGGGGAGAAAAGAGTGGAAATTTTTTAAAACAACCGAGAAATGTACTTTTGACTTGTTTCTGGATTAGCCATGCATGCATTTGAAGTAATTGTACAAAGTTGTTATAAAGTTCTTCATTCACAGAATGCGACATCCACAAAGCGCAATTCAGCACAGAAATGTGTGCAGCAGTTTCCTTCAGGATCAGAGCAAATGTTTCATGTTTTTGGGCAACATGAAGCGCTGTAGTTCCAAATATTTAAACACTTTGTTGTTTAGTTTCATTAAAAAAATTATCTAAACAAAATTAACCAGTTATAACCAATTATCAGCATTTAAAAAATAACGTTTCCACTCCGGAACAGTTTGTTCCCGGTTTTGGTTCCGTTCTGCATATCATGTCACTCGAACTACAACAACACATTATTTAATGTTTTACCTTGTGAATTATATTTTATTCTTTTTTTAATATACAATAATTTCAAAGCAGATTTTTGCAACACAGGGGCAGTTGAGTGCCACTGTGTAACATCACCATTTCTTCCAATAACCCTTGAGCGTTTGGGCACTGAATACAAGTTTTGTATTGTGGAATTGTCCCCTATTTATCCATTATGCTCATCTTCAGCTGCATAATTGCAAATGGCCTTCGTATTTTGCGCTTCATAAAACATGACACATTCTCAACTGGAGACAGGCCAGTCTAGCACCTGCACTCTCTGCTTACACAACCATGCACCTGCAATCAGGGCAGTATGTGGTTCGGCATTGTCCTGCTGGAAAACCACTTTTGAACACATGTGATCTTCGATCTCTCAAACGTCACTTTCTTAAAATTGATCATCCATCTGTAATGGATATCATTTATGGGCTCGTGAATACTTTGGTAAATCTTCATCAGTCAAAAACTCTTACAGTTAAGGCTTCACTATGCAAAGCAGAAGCCATAAATCAACACTGTCCTGAAGCACTGCTGACTTCTCTGGGCTCGGTCTCATCTGAGATGGAAAGTAGAACAGTGGAAAGTTTTTGTGGTCCGACGAGTCCACATTTCAAATAAGTTTTGGGGAAAACAGTTGTTGTGTTCTCCTGGCCAAAGAGGAAATGGACTGTAAAAACTGTTATCAGCATCAGTTCTAAAAGCCAGTGTCCATCATGGTATAGGGGTGCATCAGTGCCCATGGCATGGATAACTTGCAAATCTGCGAGGGCACCATTAATGCAGAAAGATGCTGTATGTACACATTTTGGAGCAACTACTTCTGCTATCCATACGCTGTATTTTCCAGGAATGTTCCTGCATGTTCCAGCTGGACAACGCCAAACCACATACTGCCCAGACGACATACTGCCCGGACCACATACTGCCCGGACCCATACTACCCGGACCCCATACTGCCTGGACCTCATACTGCCCGGACCCCATACTGCCCGGACCACATACTGCCCGGACCACATACTGCCAGGACCCCATACTGTCCGGACCCATACTGCCCGGATGACATACTGCCCGGACCCATACTGCCTGGACCACATACTGTCCGGACCCATACTGCCCGGACGACATACTGCCCGGACCCATACTGCCCGGACGACATACTGCCCGGACCCATACTGCCCGGATGACATACTGCCCGGACCCATACTGCCCGGACCACATACTGTCCGGACCCATACTGCCCGGACAACATACTGCCTGGACCACATACTGTCCGGACCCCATACTGCCCGGACCCATACTGCCCGGACCTCATACTGCCCGGACCTCATACTGTCCGGACCCCATACTGCCCGGACCCATACTGCCCGGACCACATACTCCCCGGAGAAAAATTCTCCTTTCTAAACTTAGCAAACTTGTATCTTCAGTGCCTATATGCTTAATACATTTTATTAAAAGAAATGGTGATATTACACAATTTATCGGATCATGTTGCAATGATCTCATTTGAAATGAGTGTGTATTTAAAAATGATTAAAAAAAATTTTCACAAGGTAAAATATCAAATAATGTGCTGTTGTAGTGCTTTCCTTATAGCACAGGGTAAACAGAATTTACAAACCACTCTTTCAGTTTTTAAAAATTGCAAAAAATTATAGTAAAGAAGGAAAAATAAGAAGATTTTTCTTTATAAACATTCACATGTGCTGTATACCTACATATCAACCAAATGCAAATTTAAAAAAATAAAATATATATATATATATATATATATATATATATATATATATATATATATATATATATATATATATATATATATATATATCTTTCAATGCTTTTTAAAAATGTGGGTGCTTGGAGCCTGTCAAATTTCAATTGGTAGAATTAAGATCTTTGGGGCATTGTGGCTAAAGGTGCCTTCACCTGATATCTTATGTGTTTCAGTAATATTTCTAAAGATCAGCATCTGAGCACCATAAACAATTATTTTTATTACATATTTTGATTATCAGAAATGCAGTCATAAATGCATGAATGTGCTAAGGCATTCAGTGCTTTAAAAACAATTGTAAAAAGTAAGGAAAGGAGGACAAAACACATAGACATCTTTTCAGCATCAACCACACTGACCTGCAGACACACTGAGGCAGCTTTGTGCGTCTCTCTCTCCTTAAATACTCCCGCCGCCTCATTCACCACTTATCTTCCCAGCCTCGCTCTGCCCAGACGCCGCTCGGCCCCGCCCTGCTCGCCACAACAATAAAAGGACCCTAAATCAATCCTTTACTGAACAGGCAGCCAGTCCAAATGAGCTAAATCAGGTGTACAGAAATCTCCAAAATATATATTCCATCGCTTTGCCTGCTTATTCAGGCAAGGACTCATGGCACCAATGCACGCAATCCATAGAAGATCCACTATAAGAGTTATTATCACTAAGTCAAAGCCGCTCTTTTCCTTACAATGAAAATCACTGTGATTAGGTTGAGATTCTGACTAGTCCATTTGGACTAACCCGATACCTTTCTGATACTAAGTGGTTAAGGTGTCAGGACTGCCACTGGTGCAACACAGAAAACAGTTGAATACATACAAGACTAATCTCAAACTGAAATCGGAAACAGTACGTTGAATTTTCTTAAGCTAAAATCTGTTCATACAGAAATTCGAAATACTACCCCAGTGATCAAAGCGGTAGGAATGCATATTTTATAAACTGTTCTCCCCAACCAAACCCAACCCCCAAACCTAAACCTAACCATCAGTGGAGTAAAAATATAATGTTAGAGGAAAAACTGTCACTGGTTATTATGCAAACTTGATTACTTCCTGGTTTCCACATGGGATCAGTACCTGTGTGTCTCACGCTGCTGATGGAACAAGCTTCCTTCCGGTCACGCCACACGGGAAGGTAAAAATGCTGGAGTCAATGTCAAAATTCCTGATAGGAGATGCACTTGTATTTAAGTCGACATAATGTGGCCAATCCCAGGATGCATACTTCTTAAGTGATCATGTTTATGTATAAGAACAACAGACAAATATACAAAAAAAAACACAAGAACATACAAGAGGTTTGCTTTTGGGTTCTATACTGCCCTGTCCATCTCTTAGCAAAACCTGCATCACACTGTGACAGATGCATTAAGCAATCTGCTCTCATATAGGCCAGATAAGATTTACCTGAAATGTTCTGGGATTTTGGTAAAAGCAAACTTCAGCCACTCGTTTCCAAATTCAAAATTCTTCAGAAAGATATGCAGAGCGACAGGTGCACACAAACAGAAACGGCAAAGGTTTGGCAAACTTCCCCACGTTTAACTTTCATTTTACTTAATAGTATCTATTCTACTTCCTCTGCAGAACCCTACAATGACTTGGTGACTGAAGTTTCTGCTCACCCTATGGACATTATTGACATTGTAAATGTGTAAACATGGATGGCCATGTGATGAATTTATCTCTCTGACTTCCAATAGCTATGGAAGTACAAAGGGAAAGTTGTTTCTTATGATACAACCGTTTTAAAGTTTTACATAATCAGCAAAGTTTAAATCGCTTGTTTTAGCTCAATAGTAGATTGAAAGGCAGGCAAGTAGTCCTTTATTGTTTCCTGGATTCATTATAATTTGATGTTTACACTACAAATGCAATGTGGTCAAATGCGTTTCTGACTACCTCCGAATGTGGTTTGAGATACTACAGCATTTACATCTGTATTTAATGCTGTCCACTTGGTAAAGTTTCCCTCGAGATGGACGATAATATCAGGTGTAAATGAGCAGAGACTGGTGCATGCCAGAAACAAGACTTTGAGTGTGCCAAGAGGAAACTGGGTTCACTTACTTACACAAGTAAGTGAACATAATAAAAGACCGTTAACAACCATTGCATCAAATTATTTTTGGCTATAATTTCTTTAAGCCCTGTGTTGTTTAAATGACTTAAAAAAAAAAAATTTTTTTATAAAAAATAAAAAAAAATGGAGTAAGTAGCCCTATTGATAAATAAAAATATGAGGCTTAATAATTTGTCAAAAAATAAATAAATAAATAAATAAATAAAATATAGAACACAAAAATAAATGGTGGTACAATTTGCACAGAAACTGTAATAAAAAATACAGCAGGTTTTAATTTATAATAATATATAATAATTCTGTTATATAATTCTGTTAATAATTAAGCCAAAATAAATAAAGGATAATACCATGTCTGACATGATGCAAACAGGCGGCGTGTAGACGGCTGATTATGAATAATAGATTTGCTTAACATCAGGGGAACATTTACTGAACCATTAAAACGCAGTACAGTATCGCTTACCTTTAAACATGTTCTCCAAATATTCCACAATATGCACGATGTTTTTCAACTGGTAAAAGAAAAGAACAACAATTAACTTATATTGCTTATGTGGACACGCGCCATTATGAATAATGAGGCAAAAATCCAAACTCGGTAGCACAAACTTGTTTCCTCGGTTACGTGCCGACGTCTGCGCGTGTAATCTTAGACAGCCGCTGTAACACATTGTGTATTATTATAGTAATTATAATTGATTATTACATGTAATCAATGCATTGAAGTTGCAGCATAATAATGATGCATTTTACACTCCTAAATACCATGAAGCGTCAAAAAATTATTTTATTTAGTTGTGCAAGCTTGCGTTTTGGGGGCAGTTGCACACACTGGCACACCCGTGAATACGCCACTGGTGCATGCAACTTTCATGGAAACAAACCGCGAGTGCCCTAAAAATGTGAACACCAGATACTAATGGCTGCAGAGCTTCACAGATAAAAGCTCACCTTTGTTCTTGTGATATTAACAGCTCAGGCCTTTTAGGCAAATGAATGGTTGCATGAGTGGGACCATTCTTTCACTTTTGATGAGCAGTTATGTTTCCTGAAAGATTGCATTTGTATTTAGTTCACAGAACTCATGCTTGCAGAAGCATTGCATGTGGAAACAGCCACAAATGTTCTCAAAGATTAATTCTGTTGCCTTTTGTCTTCATCCATGTCCGTTAACCGTCATTACCCTTGGCAGACAACGCAGACTTTACAGAGAAACTTCTTTTTTACCCCACACATGAATAGTGCAACTGCATTTAAATGAGTGTGATTGTGTTAACAAGGAATCATTAATAATGTTTTCAGAAAATACATATTCATGGTATAAATCAAAGAAAAATATCCCTGCACCATTTCACTCAAGCTTCACACAAATGACAAAACCCAGCCCTCAGCATCTAATATTTGCATATCATTTTAATATGACCATTTGTTGCGCCTTTAGACTTTAAGATGTTTTGTTTGAAGACTTCTGTCACCATTTAAGCAGTTTACTATGGCAGAGCTTGGTTAGCTCGGATCTGATGAAGTTCAGTTTAAACCTGTTCGGAAGAATGAGGTGTTTTTCGTCCCTGTGGAGTGTCACTTATCCTGTCAGTGCCAGAGGGTTTGTAAAGTGCAACAGCCACCATCTCATCAAACACTCTGTTTCGCAGTACAGTCCATGAAAATGGAAAGAGACCCTTGATGGGGACACACTATTTACGAACTTACTCAAATATACAGTATGTGTATTGGACTTTTGTTTTGTTTCTAGAATAGAATTATGTACCACAACTAGTAGGTGAAAAACCTTTAATGATATAAACTGTGTATAGTATATATTTAAATAAAAAAGCCAGTGAGGTCATCTTTCCATGCATCCACTGGCCAAAAGTACAGTATGCATTCGTGAAGATGCACCAGTCTTGTTCTGATATGGGGCATTTCTCTGCACTAGGCTCAGAAGACCATCCAGAGCCAACAACTGGCTCATTGATTTGTCGAGGACATGCAGAGATAAGAGGACAAACAGACGGTGAAAAGGGAGGAGGTGCTGGAATACAGATGAGCATGCTGATATTGATCACTCTTTGGCCTTATCCCTCCTTCAGGGAGCAACTCACTCATGTTACTCTTCAATATGTGCACATGATTACACTACATACAAGACTTGTTTCTGAATAACCCCGAGAATGTAGGATTTAGACATCACAATTCCACTCATAATAATAATAATAATAGTAACAAGTGAATGCAAGTCTCTGATCTTACGTATGACTTATTGAACTTCGGCAAAGGTTCTCTTTTCTGTTCTAAGATCTGCAGCTACAGATGACAGCTCATTACGCAGCGTGGTAAGAAGAGGTGTGCAGAGGAAGTGGTTGTGGGAAGTGGGGTGCAGGGGGGGCTAATTGGGGTGTGTGATTACACCGGCTGCTGTTAGCAGGAATTAGGCAACAACAGAGTCTGCAGTTCAGCTCATCATCGCAGAGAGAACAGAGCAAGGCAACATCACTGATATTGCCCTAATTGCACAAAACATGTTCCCCAAGAGGATCACATAGCATAACACACAACATACACGCACACATTGGATACAGGCACATGCTAAAAGTGAAAGTCAGGCATTAGGAATTCCTCGATCCCCTATATATACACTCAAGCTACACAAATATGTGACTATTAAGCATCCCCCAGATGCCTATGTGTCTTAAGACATCTTTACACTGCAATGGTGGCACAGGAGCTCCATCTGAAGTGGCATATATACCAAGAAAAGGTGTATTTATACAGATGCTCTTTTAATGATGCTCATGTGGCATACGATTGCATACATCATTTTGGAGTATGTTAAAATTAAACATTTAAATATGAATCTACAAATTATGAAATATGTGCCCTATTAAGACACAACTAAGTTTAAGGCTGCTTATATGCTGCATTTCATTTACAAAGAACCAAAGCAGCATCAGAACTGCCTTAACTAGGGATTGGGGTGGGTCAGAGCAGATATTATTTGGCCTGGATTTTATGCTGCATTGCATCTTCACACAGTATTTGCGCTGGCACAGAGCAGACTTAATGCACAGATGTCTTTAGAGTAGGCGGTTTCAATTGAAAGAAAAATCAAAATTTGGTGTTATTCACAAATGAATCACTGTTTTGCCATTATTGTCCAGTTTTGTCATTTACTAATATCCATGTACCAAAGCAACTTGCATATATTGCATTTATAACAACACAGAGCATCAGTGACCGCCCACTTTTTAAGGGTTCAACATTATTATCCTCATTTGTTTTCTACATAGTTCTAAAAATTTGATTTGAAACAATTTTTTTTTGGAAAATCTAAAAAAAAATAAAAAATAAAAACAAAGGTACAAAACTGTGGACTTAAAGTCTTTTTTAAAGAAAATGAAACATTATGTGATCGAATCAGATATGACAGTACAATATAAAAGTATTGCTACTGTAAGTAATTGATTATAAATGACCATATGTGTAAAGTTTCCAACCCAGTCTCATGAAAATTCATACATATTTTCTGAGTTGCCTATTTCGTATGATTTCGTACGAGTTTGTTCGTATAAATTTGTAGGATTTTATCACATACAAATGCGGAAGCGCGAGTTTCACGCATGAGGCATTAAGGACATGCTTCTTAATATTATGCCCTTTCCCAAACCCAGTAAAGTGTGTAAACATGATAGAAAGCTGTTGTGTATGACAGAAGCAAGTAATTGTTGTATATTAGATGGAAACAGGGCTGGAGTGGGAAGCGAAATCAGCCCGTGATTTTACATAGCAACTGACCCAAAAAATTATATAGGCTGGTTATATCGTGGTGCCGTTTTGTGGTCCGTTCTGCATAACGCAGAGGCTCATTTTAGCCCATTCGACCCGTTTCGTGGCTGACCCACCGGCCCGCTCGGTTCTCCCAATGGCCAGTCCGCCCCTGATCGGCCCCAAAGTGCACCGGTCCACCGGGAAAATGCCCGGTATGCCAGATTACCAGTCCAGCCATGGATGGAAATTATGTCATTGACTGGATGGAAATTGAAAGTTATATGATTTCATACGAATTAGCCAAATTTAAAGAAGTCGTATGAATCCTTTCGATTTCGCCGTGAGAGTGTGTAGAATGATTCGGCAACACTTTGCAATAAGGTTCCATTTGTTAACATTAACAATTTATAGATTGTTGCTCTATTTACTTTAGCAGCTACTGTAAAATAAGAATAAGTGTAGCTCTCTCTTCATCTTTGAAAAATCCAACCAAGTCCAATCTTCTGAACCAGCGTTAAGAGTCTTATCTGACTATTCACCAAAATGTACTGAACCTCAGACAAGCCATCTTCAGCCCATATTTAAAGGAATAGTTCACCCCCCATTTTTAAAAAAAATAAATACAAATAAATTTTCTTATTGCTTACTTGAACACAAACTAAGATTTTTAGAAAAATATTTCAGCTCTGTAGGTCCATTCAACGCAACTACATGGTGACCAGAACTTTAAAGCTCCAAAAAGCATATAAAGGCAGCATAAAAGTGATCCATAAGACTCCAGTGGTTAAATCCATGTCTACAGAAGTGATTTGATAGGTGTGGGTGAGAAACAGATGAATATTTAAGTTCTTTTAATTTTAATACAAAATCTCTTACCTGCCCAATAGGTGGTGCTGTGCATGCATAATGCAAATCTCCAATAAATAAATAAGAATCTAAGGAGAGATGAAAGCATTTAGGAGGGCTGGTGGAAGTGGACATTTATAATTTCTCAGCCACACCTATCAAATTGCTTCAGAAGACATGGATTAAATCACTTGAATCATATGGATTACTTTTACGCTGTCTTTATGTGCTTTTTGGAACTTCAAAGTTCTTGCCACCATTCACTTGCATTGACCTACAGAGCTGAAATTTTCTTCAAAAAAATCTTTGTCTGTTTAGCAGAAGAATGAAAGTCATACACCTTTGGGTGGCATGAGGGTGAGGAAATGATGAGAGAATTTTCATTTTTGGGTGAACTGTCCCTTTAACTATCCCAGAGGTTCAATGGTTCTGTGCCACTGACAGGAGCTTCCATCTCTTTCTGAATGTCCTGACAAATCATTGATTTGCACTTTATTCCAGATCATTTTCTACCTCTGCAAAGCCTCTCTGTTTAATATGCCAGAACAAAAGCCAAGAAGCAGAAAGCTCAGAATAAATTAGAGAGAACTGACATTAAGAACAATGCGAGAACTCAGCTTTGATTTTGTGTCACTGTTAATATACGCTAATACTATGTCAAAGCACCAAATAATCAGTATTCTGTGTTTGACTCTGTCCGACCTTATCTGCTTTTGTAATATGGTTGCTGTCCATTACTTTAAAGAAGACTCAAATGAGACATCAGTAAATCTTTTCTCTTTCACTGTGAGATCTGAAGGATCTTTAAATTACAACTTGTTCAAACGCCTGAAGTTGTTTGAGTAACATAAAGTTAAGAGTAGATGAAAATACCATTTATAACCTGCTCTGTTGTCTAATCATGGGTACTACAGCTTTTATCAAAGAAATGTCATCAGATCACTTAGATGCAAAATCTGTAGCAATGTATCAATTGTTCATCAGTTGCATTAACAAAGGCAATAAATGAATGAATGAATATATTTCAATGTCTTGTTGTTGAGTCTATTGAGTCTATTCAAGAAGAAAAACAATCTTCGTATACATTATAAAACCATAACACTATTAAACACCCCTGTGGTCGCTTAACTATCAAAGCTACAGGTGCGGCACGAGCGGCGGACATCAAACGCGCATGAAACAATGTTGTTACAATTCTTGTCTTTGATCCTCGTCTAGTGTCACGCGACAAACACTCAATGAATAAACGCCAGATCACGCCTGAGGCTTTTCTGATAATATGACCTTCCCCAGATATTGAAGTAACACAGTGAGGGTTTTATTACTCAAGTTTGGAAATGAAATTAAACGGAATGTATGCCATCTCTAATTCGATTGACTTCATTTGCATGTGGAGCCTATAACGAAAACAAACATGTGTCGTGACAGCCACGTCCACTAGATGTCGCTATAGTATTTGCTAACATTGAATTGAACAGTTGCTGTGTTTGTAAAACACTTAACAGTACACATCAATCCACCCAGAGCCAAACTCAACTTTTTTCATTTAGGGCTATCACCACCTGTCACTAACAGACGAGCACTTACTGCACAAACCAGAAAATAACCTTTTGTTAAAGGGCCATACATGTAACAATTTTTTGCTATTTTGTGTTTTGGTAGCAAATGGCCCCATAAACTTGCATGAGGAACAAATAAGCCAATCTCTAACATTATGGATAAGAACATTTTTTATTTATTTATAATTCTCAATTAAATGGTAATTAATGTCATTTCATACTAAAAAGTTTTCAACAAAGCTATTGCAACTTTTGGTAAAGAAATAATAGGCTAATTATACACACACACACACACACACACACACACACACACACACACACACACACACACACACACACACACACACACACACACACACACATATAAGCTGAATATTTTTCTCAACAGACATTTGAGTTACTGGAAATGTATTAAGCAGCATGTATGCCTATTAAAAGTGCATTAATACATTTAAAGCCACTGTAAATTACACAATTTTGGCTGTGGATTAAATGTTTTTGCTTGAAAGATTAAGAGGGCTCTCAGAGGTTCAGGGCCAAGGGATGTTACATATCAGAATTTCTTAATATTTCGCATTTGACCCTTTTCCTTTAACAACCATGCCATCAGGTTGGAATGTACTGCACAGGTTTTAACAGGGCAAGGAACAATTTGTGTGCTTTAAACTTTTGTGCTGTAAAGTATCGACATCTTTAAACTTTTTACAAATTTACAGGTCTAAATAAAATAAAAAGGCTTTATCAGGACAATTTTTAGGCAGCAATTTGTAAACAAATCGACTCAAAGCAAACTGCATCACATTTGTATTATTTTTATGTAATTCTGCATTGTAAAATTGCACACTCGTCTTACTGAAATAAGAGACGGAATAGGTTTAATAATACAGATTTAAGTATCAACATAGACCAAAACTAATTATAGAAATGAATCCCCCATTGTATGTTGTATATGTTGAATAACTAACACATGAGATATGCCTAAATATCATTATTTACATTATGGGTTATATCAGCGCATGGACGGCTTGTGCGATGGTGCACTAGAAGAGGTGAATTTTCATGAACTCGGTGTATTCATTCACATTAAATTCGATTGTTATTCTCAAGTGACTTTCACAGAACTTCCAGTAATTAAAAAATGAGGCTTTATCTAATTACAATTTAGAAAGAAATCTAAATACAAAAAAAATACAAAATAATTAAGTAATGCAGAATTTGTATATTGTATTATATTATATAAATGATTCAAAATCTTTCTTTGTCTGGCAGCGGGGTCGTTGTAGTGTAATTGTAGAGTAACACACAGCTGATGCTTCTTTCTAGATTTAATGACTTGCATGCTGTAATCATAGTGATTTTGGTATGTCAATGTGAACCCCAAATGCATCAAAATCTCAATGATGCATCAGGTTGTCTAGAGAATGAGTTCTGCCTCTGCCCGATGAATATGAATTTAAAGTTGTTTCAAAAGGGCTGCAAGGCATGAAGTAAATAGTTAGTGACATCACAGAAAACACAGGTTGAGACCAATCAAACAAGTTTAAAATGATCTAGTGTGGTCGACATTTACAAAAAGCAATAATCACAATTTTAGCATAGTCACAAAGATAGAGTTACACTAATCACAAATGCAGATTTACACATGCTGAATGTTGTTGACAGGCTGAATCTCAGAACATCAAGGCAGATAATTGAACTCTGTATTAAGATGCACACCATTGTTTAAAAAAAGGCCTGTCTGAATGTTCTTTTACCTGCTGCCAAATGCCTTAATTTGCATGTCATTGGCCACCCCTACTTTCATCTAAAATAACTCTCATTGCGTAATAACAAGATGAACTATGTCAGAAATACCTACTGATGCTCCTACAGGGGTCCATCTGCCTGCCTCTTCTCTCCCGCCGCATGCTGTTTAGAGCAGCACAAAGGGTGATGGGCAGTCGTAGGTGGACACTCGGGCTTTTGATTTTTAATTGTAATTGTAATCCTCTCCACTTGAGGACTGGAAATGTGCCGTTTGAAATCTGGACGGAAGATAGAGGGGGAGAAGCGATGTTCAGAGAGGCCCTCTTCACACTGGCGTTACATTAAAAGGTTTAATCCAACTGAAATGTAAATCACAGTTCTTGAAAACAAATTAAGGGGAAAGATAACAGAGCCGTGTACCATCAATACACCATCAGCCCGGTCTCCGCCGTGGCCTACTCCCGGCCTGAAATTACAGCAAGCTTGTTACCATGGGTAATGGTACACTGTCAGGTGGGCTGATTGCAAGGTTATGGTAAACAGAGCAGTCAGACGGCGGTAGATGAATTGAGGAGACGAACAGACAGGCCATCACAATCACCCGGCAGTTCAGACAGACGCACTCAATGTGGTGAGGTCGTCGCAGATACGGTGATCCCCCCATAATTGTGTATTCAACTTTAGTGATTTGGTGGGGCCCCCCCGCACTTTGTGTTTCTCTGTCTAATATTGTGAGCAGTGTAATTGTGGAGTGACACGACAATGTCTTCTCCCTTTTTTGGACCCTGTGTTGGACCAAATGTTGCACGGCAGACAAGACCCGCTGGGGAAATTGTGTTTGGTGGATATTTTACTCAGCCAAGTCCAAATTTCTCAAAGAAATACCTGCATCTCTCCAATGCATCTTTGTTCCAAATCTTCCCAATTTTCTTGGATTGTTAAAGGGACAGTTCACCCAAAAATGAAACTTCTCTTATCAATTATTCACCCATGTGATATCCCAGGTGTGTATGACTTTCTTTCTTCACCAGAACACATTTGAAGAAAATTAGAAGAATATCTCAGCTCAGGAGGTCCTTAAAATGCAAGTGGATGGAGATTTCTCTTTTGAAGCTCAAAATAGAACAGACAGTCAGCATAAATGTCATCCACACGACTCCAGCGGTTAAATTAATGTCTTCTAAAGTGACACGATCACTATTGTTGCTAAAAGATCAATATACTAAATCATCTTTCTATTCAGCAGCGGTATGCACGTGTCACATTATTGCACTGGCACCTGAAACACTCGAGAACTGACGCACTTGTGACACATCTGGAAGAGCAGCGCTGTTTACAAGTGAGAAGGAGGAACGCTGTACAGTAGCTTGGTTGGTTTTGGTTTTGATCTGTATTTATCTGTTTCTTTACTCACAATTATGTGTTTGTGTGCTTATCTTGGATGTGTCAAACAAGAGGAGAAATTGAGATTGCGTCTGCAACATGGCACCGCGAATACGTCACAGGAGAGGCCGCTTGATCTCCACCCTCTCGTAAAGCTTACCGGAAGTTGGATTATAGTTAAAAAGTACTTAAAAATTTATATTTTTTTTGCACTAAAAGTGATCGTGTCACTTTAGAAGACATTAATTTAACCGCTATATCGTATGGATGACGTTTATGATGACTGTCTGTGATTTTTGGAGCTTCAAAAGACGGATCACCATTAACTTGCATTTTAAGGACCGTCTGAGCTGAGATATTTTCTAGTTTTCTTCAAATGTGTTTTGGTGAAGAAAGAAAGTCATACACACCTGGGATATCATGAGGATGAGTAAATAATTTGATTATTATTTTTGAGTGCACTATCCCTTTAAATAATCCACAGTCAACATATGGCATATGAAACACAATAAGCTGATGAAAAGAATAAAAGTTGCATCATATGCAGGGCCACCGGTTTTAAGGTTAGGAATTAAAGCTCAAGGAATATTTGAGTCTCTGTCATAAAGGAGTTCAGTGTGTCTCAGTCACTGAGAGAGGTACAGGTCAGCATGTTGGGCAGCTTTCTTCCCTGCGCTTCCCTTTTATCCCCTGTGGCACCATTATCCACCTCAATCAGTCCCTTGTTTGGGCCTCTTTCACTCAATTAAGGAGAGTTGAAGTTACAAATTTGTTACAAATTAAGCTTGTTGAGATACTGAAAAGTTGAGCGGGGCCACAGACGGGGTTGAAGTAGTTTGGATGAGTATTGCTGAGCTGTCCCCTCATCCCCCGTCCTGGGGCCCCGATGCTAGCGATACCCTGAGGTTTGGGGTAGAGGCCATTCTTCTGGAGCTCCCTCTCCATTAGGGAACAATCACCGGCATTGTTAGCAATGGAAGTGATGAGATTGCAAATGGAATCATGCTGGAGGAAACAAAGATGGTGGGATCGTTTTAGTGCAACCGGAGCTCTGGGCAGGTACCCCTCTCTGAGTCTTTAATTGATCTCATTTGTTACTTATACCTCCCGATCAGGCTGCTATCACTGCTGGCCCGTCACGGATGATCCCGCCATGTCACTGTGATGGCAAGGTGATGGGTTGCTAAGGGGATGGGGGTGTTGTGGGGGGTGAACCACCAGGGCGAGTAACCCAGGCGAGCCACCCCTCTACTCTTACCGGCTTCATTTCAGGAGTTACCGTTGCCCTGAAACAGGACGCCCCCAAATATCCCAATTACACCAGCATTTCATGTCCTTTTGTAACAGGATTTCTCTTACTTTCCTCTCTGAAGGACAAAGGGGCTGATTGTACTTCAAGCAGTGTCCTAAACAGGCATGTCTGTTTTACAGGAAGCTGGCGGAGATGTGTGGATAATTACAGATAGCCTTCAATGGCCCCCAGTAGAGGCCTGTAATATGCCCCGGAGTTATGTAAACTGACATTTATACTGCTGACTGCTGTTTAAAATCATATGAACCGCAATGCTAAGGTGGCAGCATATGCAGCAAGGTCACTGCATTGAGGGGCTGTCCAGAGCGAACACATTCCTGCGCTAAAAAAAAGCTAGATGCAGTGCAACGAATTGAACAGAATGCAGGTGTCTCAAGTTATGTTTTAATGCTGCCTTCATCAGAATTATACTACTTCCCACTTCTGAAGTCATAATTGTGAGTACATCGTGTTCAAGTGCTTTGGAAAGAACAGGAAACATGGACGACGGCAGGTTCATTCATGCATATTTCTTGAGGAACTTTTAATTTGACACGATAATACGTATTACTCAGCTTGCTAACGATTATGGAATATTGGTCAAATAAAAAGCTATTTTCACAGTTTAATCAAATGGTTGCTAATATACATAAATGAATATGACCGGAACGGCAAGTGCTTACAATTAGCCTGTAACGTAGTTCAATGGAAAGGAGGAGGCAGACCCAGCCCTTTCGCTGCTGTGTCCGGTACGTGCTTTGCGTATCTATTTGGACCGCACGCAGAGCTTTAGATGTTTTGAGCAGCTCTTTGTCTACTTTGACAGACAGGGAACGCCGTCTCCAAACAGAGGTTAGCTCACTGGGTCATTGATTCTATTTCCTTAGCTTATCACACCCAGGCCATGCCCGCCCCCTTGCGGGTTCGAGCACACTCTACGAGAAGTGTGGCATCCTCGTGGGCACTGGCACATGGCACCTCCTTAGCAGACATCTGCAGAGCAGCGGGCTGGGCAACACCCAATACCTTTGACAGATTTTACAATCTCAGGGTTGAATCGGTCTCGTCCCATGTTTTGTCAGGTCCGAGCCGGTAGAACTCGGTAACATGGCACAACCGACAGGGTGTTTCCGCTTGCACACAGCGCACTTCACCAAGTTGATCCTGTGCGTCTTCTATCCCAGGTTAGCCACTAAGCATCGCTCCCTGGATGTTATCCTTCCTAGTCTTCTGGCCTGCGAATTCAGCGGAGCAATTCATGTCCGGATCCACTACGAGTCACAGGTGCTCTGTACTGGGGTCGGGCTCCACAGGCTTAGTTCCCTTTTCAGGCAAACTTCCTGTGATGTATTTCCCGAGGTATGGTCCCCCTGTCGGCAGACCCACGTTTCCCTTGGGCAACCCCGCTATGGGCTACGTGCAGCCGACACAGTTGCCTCTAGCACGCAGTAGCCTGCTTGCACCTGTCTCGACAGTTCACGTAACACGGTCAGTGCGTGGCGTTTTTGTATGGAACCCCTTGTGTGTTGTGTCACTTCATTCGACACAACGTCGAGTGACAGAAGGGGAACATCATGGTTACTGTTGTAACCTCCGTTCCCCGAGGGAAGGAATGAGAGATTGTGTCCCTCCTGCCACAGCACTAGACCTACCTCTGTAAACGGCCGTACCTTATTTTCGGGTCCTCAGTGCAAAATCCTGACTGGCACTCTCTACCCCGCTTCCCTTTATACCCGTATGTCCGGGGTGGGGCATGCAAATTCTGTCTGACAACTTAAGATTGGCCTTTTCTCAGGTTCAGAGGTACGTTTGGCGTCCCATGAAGACCCCTTGTGTCACTTCATTCAACACAACGTCTCGTTCCTTCCCTCGGGGAACAGAGGTAACAACAGTAACCATGACGTTAATAAGTTTGACATGTTCTAAGTACATGGTTCTGCTTATGCATTACTTTGTTGTAAACTGAAATGAAAAAGTGATATCTCAATCTCACTCCAAAATTAGCATAAAATGGTTACATAAAAACTTTGATATCTCATTATATCACTGATGAACCTTCCTTTAATATCAGTAATGTTTCTATATAGTCAATCTTAAGGTTGTTCTCTGAGCACCAAGGACTTATCAGTCTCAGTCCAATAAACACATGAACATGTGAGCTTAATGGTGCCCAAGGTACAGTGGATGGTTGGTCAAGTCTTTTATTTTGTCTTTTTTTTACCATGACACTTTCTTCAGGGTTTGTGTGAAGCTGGAGACCTCTTAGTCTGGAGCCTAGCATGCAATTGAGTTGGCTGTTAGAGGAAGTGATGGTGGCTTTACAAACCCAATTAGCAAAATTCTCTCTGATTTAAAAAATGAATCACATTTTTATTTCACCCCCATCCGTCATCTGGCAATTTCACTGGAAGTTAAATTGCCACCAATTACTGCCCAGCGGCACCAGCTCTGGCACAAGTGCAACATGTTTCAGGCGTCGGGTGGCATCTTGTGTAGCTTGGTCTTTGTCAGTGGGAATGAGAATGAAATTAGACTAATAGGAGGCTTGTTTCCAGCCACTGATTAAAAGGACTAGGAGTTCCTGAGGCATGGCCTAGATCCAGGTCTATACATCTTCGGAGGGAGCGAGGGCGAGAGGTGGCTCCTATAATGTCATTTCGGACATCAGCCCGTCTGTCTCCTCAGGGTCATTCTTCCTCTCACTCACTTTTTTTTTTGGAACACGGGCGAGGAAATGTTCCCTTTCTTTGGGGTGCTAATTAAGGGAAACATCCCAAATTAATCAGCAAATTCACTAGGGTGAAGGGCGATCTGTCTGAAGGCCCAGAAACAAAGTGCGCTCGAACCAGGCACAATGAAGCCCTCGGCTATGGACTCAAAGAAAAACAAGTGCACAGACGGCGATGTGACACAAAAATTCATAGAAGTATAAAACTTTACACTCATTTTTCATGTCAGCTTGTCACATTGAATTATAAAGGTTGATTCGCTTATCTGGCTAAGTGAGATCATACGAGTCCGGTCATCTGAATATCATCGCATTGTCAACGTCTTCAGAGAGCGCAAAGAACCACATCAAAACACGCTTCAAAGTCACTCGAGCTGGAAAGAAGGCGCTGTTGAACAGACGCTATGAAATTAGCCCCCCAAAAAATCTGTAAAATATGGGGATGTTTCACAGCCTGACTTGGCCTTGTGTTAACATCACACACTCGCCCAAACCCTGCCATTCTGTTCGGCGCCATAACACCCCCTCAGAAGAACATGACACTTTCTCCCTCCAAATAAAGCCATGCTTCTTTATCAGCTGCAGATGAAATATCTTATATAACTGCTTCTTTTCACCATTTAAAGCAGTCTCTAATTAACTGAGGACCTGGAGGCTATTTGTGACCTTTTACTATGTAAATATGAGCATGGCCCTGGCATGGAGATTGTCAGGAAGAGCTTGGAGATGGAGGCAAAACCTTGTGCAGCAGCTCTCTGGGCATCTTTGCCACTTTGCTAGTGATATGACTGAGTGAGGTGTTTGATAATGGCATTTGAGTGATTTTTGACACTACAGTATTTTGCAGAGTGCAACGACTGCCTACTGTCAATCTCATCATCTATTAGAGTGTCCTCGATGCAGTCTGACTAAAGGTGCCCTGGGTTACTGAACATGTGCCGGAGAGGACGTTTGGAGAGGTCCACTTGTTTCAATGTACTGTGTTTGTGGCTTTTGTAGGAATACATACAAAATGTATAATACAGTACATTAAGCAAGTAGATTTAAAGTACAACATAAAATGTAAGACAGGTTTAATAGCCTAGTGTTTATGAATCAGAAAGGTATGTATGTTTTAAAAAGTGATTTGTTACATGTGTCTGCCTTTAATAGGGAGAAATATATGTTTCTCATTGTTCTGTTGCGTTTTTGAATTTTTATCATAACCCGCGTCCACGTGTGTGGATGTAGTATTTTGGCTTCTCTATACACATCAGATCATTTAGATGAATTTAAACCGAATGAATGCTGTTCACAACACTCTACACTGTCATTTAAGGGTTACACTTCTGCCACATCATGTGACACAACAGCATTTAAATTGATTTCCAATCGATTTTTGTGAAGCGCTACTACAGGTGCAGCCCCTGGTAAGAACTTTGGTTGTAAAGAGTAGTGTCTCCAGTTTCGTTTGATATGCCGCTTTAAAAAATCCATACATTTTTCACTTGTCAGCGTAAATATGAAAAAAAAAAAAAAAACATGTTAGTTATTTTGAATAACTTTCAACGTTAACATATCTGTGGGTCATTACACTTCATTTTAATATACATTTTGTTATTTTTTATTTTGCTCTCACTGTTCAATACAGTTCTATTCATTAACATTAGTAAATGCATTCCTATATAATGTGCTCATTATGCATAATGAATAATGTATTCATGCAAAATTTAGCTTTCAGGTGCTTTATATGGAGTTAGGATGAAAATAAGGTGCATTTCGAACTGTTCTGAGACCAGTGATGACAGACAGCACACTCGAGGTAAAGTCATTCACTAAATAGGGAGCAAGGGAGCATCCTATAGCTCTCTGTGCAGTTAAGTGCATTCACTAAATAGGGAGCAAGGGAGCATCCTACAGCTCTCTATGCAGTTAAGTGCATTCATTAAATAGGGAGCAAGGGAGCATCCTATAGCTCTCTGTGCAGTTAAGTGCATTCATTAAATAGGGAGCAAGGGAGCATCCTATAGCTCTCTGTGCAGTTAAGTGCATTCACTAAATAGGGAGCAAGGGAGCATCCTACAGCTCTCTATGCAGTTAAGTGCATTCATTAAATAGGGAGCAAGGGAGCATCCTACAGCTCTCTATGCAGTTAAGTGCATTCATTAAATAGGGAGCAAGGGAGCATCCTATAGCTCTCTATGCAGTTAAGTGCATTCACTAAATAGGGAGCAAGGGAGCATCCTATAGCTCTCTATGCAGTTAAGTGCATTCACTAAATAGGGAGCAAGGGAGCATCCTATAGCTCTCTATGCAGTTAAGTGCATTCACAAAATAGGGAGCAAGGGAGCATCCTATAGCTCTCTGTGCAGTTAAGTGCATTCACTAAATAGGGAGCAAGGGAGCATCCTATAGCTCTCTGTGCAGTTAAGTGCATTCATTAAATAGGGAGCAAGGGAGCATCCTACAGCTCTCTATGCAGTTAAGTGCATTCATTAAATAGGGAGCAAGGGAGCATCCTATAGCTCTCTATGCAGTTAAGTGCATTCATTAAATAGGGAGCAAGGGAGCATCCTATAGCTCTCTATGCAGTTAAGTGCATTCACTAAATAGGGAGCAAGGGAGCATCCTATAGCTCTCTATGCAGTTAAGTGCATTCACTAAATAGGGAGCAAGGGAGCATCCTATAGCTCTCTATGCAGTTAAGTGCATTCACTCCTAAAATCTGATTAAAAGTTCAGTTTCAGGCTGCAGATGATGTTTGGATCATGGGACAATAATTATCAGTACATAAATTCACAATTTATAACGTATAATTGTATTTTAACATGGTTGGCAGTGATTGGATGATGCTGGTCATTACTTTTAATCAGAATTGTTTATTCAGCTTTATAGAAAATCAGCTGTAACGTCTGTAACATCTCAAAAACACGAATAACCAACAAACACTTCCGGACACATAATGCACAATTTAATGAAACAAATCTGACTTTCTATAGCTTGGCATTACTTAAAATTTCACACCTTATTCCCGTCCACATATGTGGACATAATGTTTTAGGAAAACATTTTTTTAGGAATTATTATTACTGTTGTTTTTTGTGGCTTGTTTATTAGGTGCTACTAGTTACAAATCGAAAATGGAAATGTAAAATTCACACAGCAGTCACACGGGGGTCTCAGGAGGACACACTGATGGCAAATAACTAGTGGTAATAAGTATTGAATATTTTAATCCCGTTTCAGAGGGATATACGGACGCTAAGTGCAGTAAGCGCATTCAAAATGGTAATGGGTATTCATCAGAAATACTTGTTGTGTTGCATGTAATTCTGACATGGGTTTTGTCATAATTGTGTATATGTGTAATATGTGGACAGTGCACTGCAAAAACAATAGTTTTCATTATAAAATGTAATTTGTTTATTGAATTTTAGTAGGAATAAAACCTGTACAGTCAGGCAGGGGCAGACTGGCTGTCAGGAGCACCGGGAGTTTTCCCAGTGGGCCGCAGGATGATTTGGTCCAGCCTAGTACCGGCCCGTCCTACAGATGATATAGGCAGCTGCTCAAGGCTCCAGCATGCCCGCGCAGACCCCATCACAGAGTGAATATTCATAAAAATCTTTAAGGTAAAGCCAATATAATGACTTGTATTTTGACAAACTGTCATGTGAAAGTACATGCACATTGTAGCACATTTAAATATGAGCGCATTATCTGTACCTCATTACTTGACAAACCACAATAATGGTGACAACCAAAGACAACATGCGTATATGTCAGCAGCCATATCACCCTGCAGCTCTCGTCTGGTTGCCCACTAAAGTTAAGCAGGGTTTAGTCTGGTCAATACCTGGATGGGAGACCTCCTGGGGTAAACTAAGGTTGTTGCTGGAAGTGGTATTAGGGAGGCCAGCAGGGGGTGCTCACCCTGTGGTCCTAATGCCCCAGTATAGTGACACGATACTGTTAAGGTCTTTCAGATGAGAGGTTAAACTGAGTTCCTGACACTCTGTGGTCATCAATCCCATTGCACTTTTGTAAAGAGTAGGGGTGTAACCCTGGTGTCCTGACCACATTGCCCTTTATCTATCATGGCCTCCTGATAATCTCCATCACTCTTCACCAATAGCAGGTGGGTGTTCTGGTGCACTATGGATGCTGATGTATCCTCCAGGTGGATGCTGCACACTGGTGGTGGTGGTGGTGGTGAGGAGATTCCCCCTATACTGTGTAAAGTGCTTTACAGATGTAAGGAATTATTATTATAAGATGAGCTCTGAATAATCACAAAATGACAAATAAAGTTACAACAAATACAACAACAGCAGCATATTTAAAATCTGAAAACAATAAAGCTATGAGCAGTACATGGTCATTTGCATAATTTATTCATTTCACAGGGAGCTGAAGTGCAACTTGCTGAATAATGCTCATGCCTGATAAAAATACAGAAAATAAGTCATGAAAAATATTACTTTGTAGCTATTTGAGCCTTTGCGGCTTATTTTGCTTAAAGGATATCAGAAACAGTGCTTGTCAAAGCATTGAGCTTTTCATTATTTCTCAAAGATAATCTGGGGAATTAAAACACTGCAGATATGAAGATGCAACAAACACACATAGAGTGAAAATATTAGCAATTCATCTGCAAAATATTTGCAGAGATCTACTCTTTAAGAGGTATTTTTATTATTTATTTTTTTTTACACATATTTAAATCTTTTTATATTTATATTAGGGCTGTCAATCGATTACAATTTTTAATCTAATTAATTAAACAATGTCCCGATTAATTAATCGTGATTAATCGCATATAAAAATATGTGCTGAGAAAGCCCCTCATATAACAATAATTCAATATATAATGATGAAATAATTATACATAGTTATCTTTAAATATAAAAAGATTATATATGTATATTTTGGAGCAGCAGATATAGGTAATCTTGTGTAAAATAGCATGTGAACATTTAGCTTAATGCTAAGCTAAAATGCTATTTCTTGCCTTTACATGCATCTGTTACAGGTGTGATTATATTTTATAAAGAATTATATGAAGAAAATTCACATTAGAGCATAACTTTGATATTAGAGAAAAAATATTATTCTTAATGAGAATTTAAATGTTGTTTTCCTGTAAAAATATATATTAAAAAAGTGCATCAAATATTTACAGTGTATTTATAATGTATTTTTACAGTGAAGTGTATTTTCTTACTTTATTTACTTCTTTATAGTCAAAACAATTGAAATAAATTTACCAGTGCTGAAGAAGTAATCCAAAGTATTTAGATTACATTACTGATCTTGAGTAATCTAGTTAGTGGAATACATTACAATTTTACAGCATGTAATCTGCAATACTTTTAAAAAGTAACCTTCCCAACCTGGCATATATAATATATTATTACTAAAAATGTTGTTTCCACAACCTCATATTAACTAAGACAATAAAATAATTTATTTGCACTTCTAGTGGTGGTGGTGTAGTGGTCTAAGCACATAACTGGTAATCTGGTAATCAGAAGGTTGCTGGTTCAAACGCCACAACCACTACCATTGTGTCCTTGAGTAAGGCACTTAACTCCAGGTTGCTCCGGGGGGATTGTCCCTGTAATAAGTGCACTGTAAGTCGCTTTGGATAAAAGCGTCTGCCAAATGCATAAATGTAAAATGTAAATGTTCTAGAGAAAAGTTGAAAGTTGAACAAGATCTTTAAAAGCTTTGAAGAAACACACTTTCCCTTGTACTTCCATGCACATATTAACCTAACATCTGTATGTTGGGAATTTTTTGCGTGTGTGTTATTTGAGCTATAAAGTGCTTATTTTCATATTTAGTGCTTATATCACATTTACAGTGGCTTTATATGTATGAAAGTTATGACATTTTTGGCACTGTGGGTCCCATTGTCATGAAGCAGTCAATAGAAATACCTTTTTTTTGTTCAAACACCAAAAATTTAAAATTGAGCCGGAAAATGAAATCAATGAGCCGGTGTGTTATGGTATGGTGCGGTGTGTTGCGGGCCGGGTTTGGTGTGCCAGAAAGTCCACCTGGGCCACTTTAGTCCCAGTCCGCCCCTGCTTTTCAGCACAACTCAGAAGTGCGCCTCTCTTTTCCTGCAATGTTTTCTGAAAGCGGGTTGAGAATCAGAAGATATTTTGTTTAAAGGAGCACAAAGAGGCTCTCAGAAGAACACAGAGCTGGCTTATATATGCACTCATTGAACACGACTCAATGGAGTCCATATTTTTGTGGCAATTACGGCAGTTTAGGTTAAAGGAACCCTTGGGACAAAACAAGAGAGAGAAAAAACATTGTCTAAAACACAATGCCGGAACATTAGTAATGTATTCCTGATATATATGATAACTGTTATCCGATCAGTCACAGTGTAATTGAGAACTGGATCCGATCTCACTTTATCCAAGCAAATCACATCGATAAACTGAATTATGGTTAGAAAGGTTGTAGAGTTTTGGCCAAATCCCTAAATTGTTTATACCCTTTGTAATGGAAATATTAAAAACAAACTGTATGGGTAACTGTTGTTCATCAAATCAATTCTTGTTTATGTTTGTTGTCTGGGTTAATGTCCAAGAGATGTTCTAGACAGGTCTTTGGATTGCTTTTGACGTGGCATGTACACACAAATCCTGCTTTCTGAATGTTCACAGAGCCATTTGCAGAGTTTCTGTCCCCATTAATATACATTTTTAAAAAGCAGTAAATTAGCACATCACTAAAAGAGATGAAAAGCAATTTGCATATTTTGAGCTGTGGAGTGTTCTCATAATTAGCTAAAATCTAATGTGCTTTCATATGGCAGAATAATCAACACAGTGTGCCAAAATAAGTAACAAAAATGGGTTGACCCTCTCTCAGGTGAAGACAGGAGAAACTTGCACGTTTTTTAGATACAAAAAGTGTCGCACTGGAGTGAAAGCTGAATTTTTAAAGCTAGTACCCGTGACCTCTAGAGTCAGGCTGACGGTAGGCTTTGATGCTGCACATGGCATGTAAATGTTTGACTTGCATTTATCGTGCATACGGGGCTTGACTCTGTTCCAGTTCATACAGAGGGAAGTGCTTTCCTGGACTGTTTCGGCTCTCTGGAGAATGTGTTCCTCTCTGCAGTGTGTGAGATCACGTAAGTGCATAATTGCTGATCAGGGTGCTCGCGATGCTGTCTTAGCTGTGGGAGAGACCTCTGTCAGAAAGTAAGAATGAAAGTTACACTCATCTTGTACTCAGACGCTCGTTTTTGCCCTGGATGATAGCATGTAGTGAGGCTGCAGCAGACAAGCCTGTCTCTCTCTCTCTCTACCTCTCTCTCTCTGTCAATTCAATTCAGTTCAAATGAGCTTTATTGGCATGACTTGTACAGTATTGCCAAAGCATTGGCCATTACATAGGCAATGAACAAATAATCAATACAATGAATCAGTGAACAAATGCATGAATACATTTATATATTAAAAAAAAAAAAACAAAAAAAAAACTTTTGAACCAACATTCAGACCTTAGTTTTGTCCACTGGCTGACTCTCGTAGTTTGTGGCAGGCTGTTACATACTTTGCTGCTGTTATGATTGAGCTGGAGTTTTCTCCCAAAATATTATTTAATTTATCTGAATTTGGTAATGCCATAAAATTTGGTTCTAGTTGTTGGAATCTAGTGAAATAGTCCGATCTAATGCTGTGATAGTGATCACAGTGTATGAGGAAGTGTTCTTCTGTCTCCACCTCAGAGAACACAGTCTCTCTCTCTCTCTCTCTGTCTCTCTCTCACACACACACACACACACACACACACACACACACACACACACACACACACACACACACACACACATGTTGTGTTTCCATGTTTTATGGGGACTTTCCATAGACATAATGGTTTTTATACTGTACAAACTTTATATTCTGTCCTCTAAACCCAACCCTACCCCTAAACCTAACCCTCACAGAAAACTTTCTGCATTTTTACATTTTCAAAAAACATAATTTAGTATGATTTATAAGCTGTTTTCCTCATGGGGACTGACAAAATGTCCCCACAAGGTCAAACATTTCGGGTTTTACTATCCTTATGGGGACATTTGGTCCCCACAAAGTGATAAATACACGCTCACACACACACACACACACACACACACACACACACACACACACACACACACACACACACACACACACACACACATGTTGTGTTTCCATGTTTTATGGGGACTTTCCATAGACATAATGGTTTTTATACTGTACAAACTTTATATTCTATCCCCTAAACCTAACCCTACCCCTAAACCTAACCCTCACAGAAAACTTTCTGCATTTTTACATTTTCAAAAAACATAATTTAGTATGATTTATAAGCTGTTTTCCTCATGGGGACCAACAAAATGTCCCCACAAGGTCAAAAATTTTGGGTTTTACTATCCTTATGGGGACATTTGGTCCCCACAAAGTGATAAATACACGCTCACACACACACACACACACACACACACACACACACACACACAGTCTCTGCTCTCTCGGCTGCCACCTCTGCCGGTGCCGTCCTCTCTCTACAGCCAGACAGTGGGCACTCAGCCTGTATCTGGTCAGGGTCTTTCTCACTTTATGCTCTTTTACACAGCTCAGGTATTCTGCTGGTTTATAATCTCTTTTCAGGTTTAAATAGAGTTCCATCTTTTTTGTGATTTAGTAGCATCTTTCCAATAGGTAATGTAATTTAGTTTTTGTAATTGTATAATTTGGTTGGGCCAGATAGTGCTGTGCTGGTCTGGCTGTAGTTTGAGCATCAGCTGTGAGAGTGCGCTCCGGGGCCGGTTCTGCTCCTGACACCGCAGGGCTTCGGCCTGGTAAGAGCTCGGGTCACTACGCTTCAGGTGCTGGTAGAATTTCACAGCTCTTTTTTGGATATTGATCAATAGGGGGTATTGTCCTAATTCAGCTCTGCAAGAGTTGTTTGGTGTCGCTCTGTTTACTTTTAGGATGCTTTTACAAATTTGGGTATGCAGAGTTTCGATTTCCTCTTTTTCCCATTTTGAAAAATCTTGGGTTTTTAGAGGACCCCATATCTCGCTGCCATACAGAGCAATGGGTTCAATTATTGCTTGTAGGATTTTTAGCCAGGTTTGAATTGGAATTTCATGTCGATTAGTATTTTTGATCATGTAGAAGACCCTCATTGCTTTTGCATTCAGTTCATTCACAGCCAGATTAAAGTTCCCTGTCGAACTCAGTTTTAGCCCCAGATATGTCTCTCTACCTCTCTCTGTCTCTCTACCTCTCTCTCTCTGTCTCTCTCTACCTCTCAATTCAATTCAATTCAATTGAGCTTTATTGGCATGACTGTGTAAAATAGCACAATATTGCCAAAGCAATAGTAATATACAAACATATATGTAGATAAATAAAAGTGAACAATAAAAAACAAACAAAAAAAAAAACATTTCCATATTATGCATAAATATATCACAATAAATAAAATTAAAAAAAAATATATATATATATACAATAACAAAAATAAGTACAGAGAGCAGTTTAATGGAACGGAGGGTTCAGCCCTTGTCCCTCATATGATGGCAGGAAGACACATACTGCGCTGCCAGCTGAACACACTCTTCTTTCTCTCCCAAAATATAACACAGTTTGTTTATGAGGCTCGCTTGTTGAAATTGAGGTACAATCTGTGCTATTTGTGTGAAATAGGCGTCTCTGATGTTTTTATACTTGCTGCACTCAGTGAGGAAGTGCAGCTCGTCCTCTACGGCCCCATCAGTGCAGTGTGGACACAGTCTGAGCTCTCTCTCTCTCCAACTCTGCCTGTGTCGGCCCGTCTCCACACACAGACTGTGGTCACTAATGCCATACTTTGTCAGGCGCTTTCTCTGACCATAAATACTGATTTCAGTCAGGTATGGTGCCAATTTATAATCAGACTTTATTTTGTTGAAATATTTTAATTTATTTAGTTGTGTGACCTTTATCTGCCAATCGTGTATGTATTCTTCTTTGGTTATTTTCCGATTTCTTTTTACTTTTGAGTGTCTGAATTGAATTGATGAATTGAGTTGGTGTTTTTCCACTAAATGTAGCATGGGGTCGCTCTCTGTGTGTCCTGCCCTGTATCTGAGAGCGCAGTGATGGTAACTCTCTGTCTGCGCGTCTGATAGATGGAACCAGAACTTCACGGCTCTCTTCTGGATTTCAGAGAGCAGAGGGAATCTGCCTAATTCTGCCCGGCAACCCAGGCTTGGAGCGTTTCTGTGAGTTCCCAGGATGTTCTTGCAGAACTCAAGGTGGAAAATTTCAGCGGGGTTTTGTCCCAGGATTCGTAATTTAGTTTAAATTTGGGGCCCCAGATTTCACAGCCGTAAAGAAGGATGGGTTTTATGATGCTGTCAAAGATTTTCAGCCACAGTTTAATGGGTGGGTTAAATTTGAACAGGGGTTTTCTTATACTGTAATAAGCCCTACGTGCTTTATCAGTCAGATCTTTTATTGCAGTGTCAAATTTTCCAGAAGCTGAGATTGTCAGACCCAAATAATTATAACAGGTGACATGATTAAGAATTGTTCCCCCAAGTGTACATTTGTATTTCTTGTCAGTAAGGCGAGGTTTTTTCTGAAAGATCATGATTTTAGACTTGTCCATGTTGATGGGTAAGGCCCAGTCGCTGCTGTACTGGTCCAGAAGCTAGAGGCTGTGGTGCAGACCCTCTTCATGAGGAGACAGCATCAGAAGATCGTCAGCGTACAGGAGGCTTCTGATCTCTCTGTCCTCGAGGGTCAGACCGGGACAAGAGGACTTCTCCAGTGTTGATGCCAGTTCATTAATATAGATATTAAATAGAGTCGGGCTGAGGCTGCAGCCTTGATGGACTCCTTTAGTTTGGCTGAAATAATCAGTACGTTTGTCATTAATCTTAACCCCGCATTGGTTCCCATTGTATATGTCCTTTATGATGTCATATGTCCTTCCTCCTATTCCACTTTGGATTAGTTTTAGGAAAAGTCCATTATGCCATACCGAATCAAAGGCTTTTTTAAAATCAGTGAAGCAGCCAAATATTTTCCCTTGTTTTGTTTGTTGGACGTGTTTTTGTATGAGTGTGTGGAGTGTGTAAATGTGATTTGATGTTCTCTGTTTAGGCATAAATCCAATTTGACAATTGTTAAGGATCTTGTGTTCTTGAATGAACTGAACTAATCTGTCATTGATTAGTCCTCTCTCTCTCTCTCTCTCTATACCTCTCTCTCTCTCGCTCTGTCTCTCTCTACCTCTCTCTCTCTCTATACCGCTCTCTCTCTCGCTCTGTCTCTCTCTACCTCTCTCTCTCTACCGCTCTCTCTCTCTGTCTCTCTCTCTCTGGCTCGCTCTACCTCTCTCAATTCAATTCAATTCAATTCAAAGGGGCTTTATTGGCGTGAATGTAAACAATACAATATTGCCAAAGCAGAACTACATCTTAATCTATACATTTAGTTTAACAACTTTAACACATATAAAAATAAATAATAAAAATAAATATAAAACAGGTTCAGAACTGCTGAAGACCACAGTGTTTAAATAACTGAAGAGAACTGACATATACTGACATATAAATGAATATACACACACACACTGAGGGTCACTGTGGTGAACATTGGGGTGACACACGGGGGTAAAACACATAACACAGATTCACCCACTGTCTCTCAGTCTGTGACACGTTAAAATGTATCTTGCAGCCAGTGCTGCTGTGTGTCCCTCTCCAAGTATTATGTTCATTTGTTCTTGTTCTGTCATGGTTATAAATTTGTTTATGCTGTGTGTTAATTTATCCATATAAATGTCCCTTGTATTTTTAAATTTTGGGCAGTGAAGGAGAAAGTGCACCTCTGTCTCAACCTCACCTGTCGTATAGTGAGCACACACCCTTTCTTCTCTGGGTAACCATGTTTTTCTGTGTCTGCCTCTCTCGATGGCGAGACTGTGCTCACTCAGCCTGTACTTGCTCAGGATCTGTCTCTCTCTCTCTCTCTCTCTCACTGTCTCTCTCTCTCTCACTGTCTCTCTCTCTCACTGTCTCTCTCTCTCACTGTCTGTCTCTCGATGGCGAGACTGTGCTCACTGAGCCTGTACTTGCTCAGGATCTGTCTCTCTCTCTCTCTCTCTCTCTCACTGTCTGTCTCTCTCACTGTCTCTCTCTCTCTCACTGTCTCTCTCTCTCACTGTCTGTCTCTCGATGGCGAGACTGTGCTCACTGAGCCTGTACTTGCTCAGGATCTGTCTCTGCTTTGTATCTCTGACAGTCAGGAGATACTCTTCCAATTCATCAATTTTAGAGTCCGATAGAATTGTAATTTGCTTTGTGTTTTAGTTTCTTGATCCCAATGTTCCAGATAGGTGATTTGAGATTGTTTGATGATCTGATTGATTCTGATGTTTGGTTGTAAAGCAGTGCTGGTCTGAGGCTGGTTACTGTTAGTACTGTTAACCGGGTTAGTGAGTCTCAGAACCAGCTGACTGAGGGGACTGTTTTCAGGGTTCAGTTCTTGGGTTTGTAGCGCTTTATAATGAAGCGATTCTGTGGGACTTGATTTTAAATGCATCCAAAAATTTAGAGATCTTTTTTTGTATGTTAATGATCAATGGGAATCGTCCTAATTCTGCCCTGCATGCATTTTGGGTGTTTTCCTTTGTAATTTCAAAATTAATTTGCAGAATTCTGTGTGTAGGGCTTCTGTTGGATGTTTGTCCCATCTAGTGTAGCTCTGATCACTGAGTGGACCCCATACCTCACTTCCATACAGCGCTATGGGCTGTACGACACTATCAAAGATCTTACACCAGATTGGAATTGGTAATTCAGTATTATAGAACTTTTTCTTAATAGCGTATAGAGCT